>NW_010520775.1:0-754 GCF_000687285.1 Phaethon lepturus
CTACCAAAACCTTGCATGCAAACCCAATACAATCATCAATCACATCCCAGATTGAGAAGGAATTTGAAGGGGAGTTACAATTTTTACTCTTTACAACGCCCATATAGGATAATATTTCTAAAGGGGGGCTTTGCAATTTTCCCTTTAACTGCAAAACCCCAGGAAACTTTTTAAAAGGATTTCCAAACTTTCTGAAATTCCTACAGTATCTAAACCAAATCAGTATGGCACAATATCATCTGGGGGACTGTCCTGGTTTCAGCCAGGATAGAGGTGGTTTTCTTCAGCAGGGACATGCCAGGTTATTGGGTTCGTATACTCGCAATTTGAAGAAGGAAGCAATCTGCTTTACCATTTACTCCTTCAACTAAACAGGCACTGAAGCACGCATTTAAAATCCTTTTGCAAGTTCTCACTTTTCTCCAGTTTAGACAGCATAGGGGATATATAGAAATATCCCTATTTGCATGCCTCTGCTTCTCTCAGTACTAAAGTTTTTTTCAGCATTTGGACTTAAAGAGCCTTGGGGCCTCTCATCTTCCTTCTCTCCTTTTCCATTAGAGCACAAGTTCAATGTTTTCGCTTTTCAGCTTTGGTTGGTCTCTTCCCTTCCTCACCTAGGGCGGCAGTAAAAGCCCTCCTCTCTTCACTCTTCATCATCTCCTTTGCTCAGCACTCAAGAAAAGCACCCCAAGAAACACCTGCAAGGCTGTTCACCTTCACTACTGTGGTGGGTTGACCTTGGCTGGATGCC
>NW_010520776.1:0-4846 GCF_000687285.1 Phaethon lepturus
GCACCCCCGCTCGGCCATGGCGTTCCTGTAGCGACACACACAGTTGTCCCCGTTCAAACACCTCTTTATTCCTCCTTTTCATAAAAATTTAAAATAGCCTTCCTCTTACATTGTATACAAAATATTTACTCTACTGAATAAATAAAACATGAACACCTTGCAGACAGTATATGATCTCAAAAGAAAAACCAGCATCCATACATCCTTCCCTAAGCTAGAGATTCGCAATAGTCTCACATTAAAAAGACATTCTCCCTGCTCCCCTCTGCTCCCCACCTCAATTCGCAAAACCCGCATCTCACAAAAAGAAAAGGAGAGGCACAGCATGATTCACCCATGAGAAGGAAGCGGAAGTGCACCTATGGCCTGAAACAGAAAAGCTCACAGTAAATGCCTCCAAAAAGCGTGTACCGGTACCTACAAGTTGTACAGTATAATCAAGTCCTAAAGAGATCCCTATGTTCACACATATATCAGTAACAGCATGTCAGGGATGCGCTTACCTTTACCAGAACACGCCTGCATCCTTTGCTGGTCTATATGTGATCCCGGCACAGAGAAGCTGTTCTTAGCAGAAGCACAACGGGGTTAGCCAGAAAGGACAATCTTAGAAAGAAAGGACTTTCTCAACAGATGCTCTGGAAAATGCCTCTCCTCTGTCAGCCCCAGCGACAGCCTGGACTAGGAGGAAAGGCTTTTGGTAATGACAGAGCACGTGGACAGGGCCATTGCAGTGACAGCACATGCACCATCCCTTATGGGTTTGGGGAAGGCCCAGCTGAAGACCCAAGCTCAGCCTTCACAGCCAGGATCCCAGCTTACGATGTGGCTGGGATCACGCTGGCGTGAGGTTGTAAGCTTTAAGGGTTACAAAGTGCTTTATGGACAGGGCAAGGCCACATCGAGGGGCACACCCCCAGCCACTGCCAGGGCAGAGCCGTCCCAGTTCCAGCCAGTGTCCCATACCGCTCCCTCACATTGCTACAAACCTCAGATTTCCCCCGAACCCCCTCTTCCTCCTGCTCCCTGATCTCACCTCATTCTCCTCTGAGTCTGCTGCCTTGTCTTCCATCCCTGAATTCCCCCCCTGCTGACCTCTGATGCAGAAAACTGCTCCCCTTGTCCCCCCGACTGCCCACCACCCACCCAGGACCTGACTGCATGTGGCGGTTTCCTATAGCCCTCCTCTCCTCCTGCAAACAGCCACGCTCTTAGAGCAAACGGCCCAAATGTTTGGGCTTGAACTCCCACGGGGGACAGGGTTAGTGAAGACAGAGTTGGGTCTTGGCAAACACCCCTTCCTGTACCCATCTGCCTACTATGTCAGTAGCTTGCAGAGGGCCCAACAGACTTTTCCTGGTGTAATAGGAGGGTAAGAAGGAAAGGAGCAATTATGGAATTTGCTGGGTTTCACTCCAGATGGAGAAATGGGAAGAAGGGTGCCAGAGGGAGGGGAGAAATCAAAGAGTCTCTTGGTGGATAATCAAGTAGCTCTTCTCATACTTGCTGAACTGGCTAAAACAAGGGCAGCGTAGCCAGAGGACAAGCGGATAAGGAGCCCCTGGTTCAGATCGGATCGCGTCTCTCCAGCTGGAATGGAGAATAAGCTCTGTTATCAATCCAGTCACAGGTCGGGCCAAAGCAAGATGACGGGCGCCCATCTGGGATGCAGCAGCAAAGAGCAAGAGCAGCTCGCTGCAGAGCCACAAGTTCAGTCACTCAGCGGTCTTTTCTGAACATAAATGAAGTAAATGCAGGCACCTCCCCAGAAGCATATCTGAATTATGAGAAAACAGGACAAACCCAGCCTGCCCTCTCCTAGGACCAGTGAGATCAGAGCCAACACTCTGGATGCAGACACCACATTTGCCGAGGAGATCTGGGTGCCAACTGCGTGACCCAGCGCAATGAAGGAGACGGGAGGATAGGGAGGCCAAAGGCATGCTTGATCTGTGAATGAAGGACAGGTCTGAGACCCAGTCTGCACTGACTAATCCCAAGCCCTCCAGCTCAGCCAAGACACAGAGCCTCCTGCATGTGCTGCGAGCCCAAACCTATGCATGTCCACCAGCTACAGCCAGGCTATAGCTGCACCAAAGCCACCTCAGCAGATGGAGGGCAGGTCAGTCGGGGTATCTGGCAGGCTTAAGTTTTCTCCTCTTCAAGGGCAGATACAAGTTATGGATCAAGACCCGAAGCACCTTGTTCTTTCATGTTCCAAACTGAAGGGCATTATAAAACAAAGCTGGTTTTCCCCTCCAGCCCGCTGCTTTATCACTTGGATGTCTGTAATGAAGCATTCAAGGCCTTTATCATCAAACTCGTACACCTGAAGTTTGGTGTGGAAGTACTCTTTAGGCACTTAAACAAATGGTTTAATTATCAAAAGCATTTAGCATCGTAGCAGCCTCCACATGTGAAGGTTCCCCACATTTTACATAAGAAAAAATAAAGGATTCTTCAGCACTCAGGTAGGAACCTGTTTGAAAAATCCTGGGTCAGAGGTTACCGATCACTAGGAGCCTTCATCCAAGAAACACCGCACCTTTGGCAGTAATATTTTGCCTCAAAGACTTCCTCCTGAAGCCTGAAGTGGACAGAGACCAGGGTAGGAAGTACAGACAAAAAATTGTTTCCGTAGGTGGTTAAGCATGCCAAATCCATCCCCAAAACAGCTGCATTTCAGCACACAAACCTTGTTGTGGGAAAGGGAGACTGGTAGGCATATAATTTGAGAAGAAATAAAACAAAAACAGTGACTCTTTACGGGAAAGAAATGTTTAAAAAACCTAGGAGAAGCCCTCTCAGAACCCATCGGCAGACAGCAGGGGAGTAACCTTGCTTCCATGCCAAGGAATAGTCTGACAAGACCTTGCAAAAATAGCAACATTTTGCCCTTCAGCCGAACCTCACAAGTGCATCTCACTGCCCACACGCCTCTGCAGAAAATTAGTCATAAACACTTTGTTTAGACCAGCCAAAGTTAAGGACTGTTGAACTACTTCTGCATACTCACAGTCTAGCCTCCAAAGGACTAATTCATTCTTTCCTCTACGCATTGTAGGCAGAGTTTGGATCATTTCAAAGTCTAAGTGCTGACTGTGGGCCACGACCTTGACTCCTACTTGGCGTACAGGTAGTCTCAGAGTGGTAGAAATCTGCCACTAGCAGAATTATTCCAGCTGGTCCCCTCATATGGGGAACGAGACTGGCCAAAAGGACACACAGCTGTAGCCACTCTTCTACCAGTGGAAGAGGACTCTCACCTGGGAGCTAAACAATCTGAACAATCCAGGAGCATTTGGTCCCAGTGCTATGGGAGCAAGAGGCACTTTGCCTCACTCTAACAGGTAACTGTTTATGCTGTGCCTCAGCAAGAATCTTGACTCCTGTCTGGGAATAAAGTAAAATAAATTTTAAAAATCCCAAACAAAGATAACAATAGTAAATATGTAATCTGGATCAGCAAACCACAAGCACAAACAGCATCAAGAGTTTCTGTCCTACTCCTTTTGTCCAGAACACCAAGAACTAGGCTTACCCTGCTCTGTAAGCAGCTGCCAGAGTAGCTGTAGGCATATTTCATCCTACCCTGTTTACAGGGTACATCCTACATCCACCTCCTGCTTACAGCGCTGTTTCCAGCACCCTCTCTGGGCAAGCTGGCAATGTGTTAACTCAGCCACCGAGCTGGGTATGGGGATGCAGTATACTCTGCAAGGGGCCCTGCCAAGCTGCAACCATAGCCAAAAGCCTTTCTGTCTGGAAAGAAGAGTCTGTTCTAGAAGGTTGCTCTAGGAACATGTCTTTGAGGGAAAACGGACACAGCCAGCGACCAGCTCCAGGTACCTACTATAGCAGTGACTGCTGCTGAGTTCAACTACTCGTCAGCAGACAAGCAATTCCTCCAGCTTCCTCAGGCCTGGTACCCTTGTTCCCAGGCAGCCTCGCAGGAGAGCTCTTCCTGCTCTACTGCACTGTCACAGGACTGAAAACCCTCTGAGAACAGATTTTCCTTGCGATATGGCAGCATCTTTTAGGGGTCGGGTGTGGAAGAGGCAAAACAATCTAGATCTGTTAGGGGAGAGAGCAGGCAGCAGTTCTGAGTGCTGAGGAGTGAGAGGTCAGAGTTACTGAGAACTGTGTGAGGAAAGCTAAAAACAATCATTTAAAAAAAAAAAGTTCTTTCCATCTGATGCAACTTGGTACATAGGTAAAAGGTAAGTCACCTTTTGGAACTGGTCCTAATGAAACGTTACTTGTTTTTCCAAAACAAGACATAGTAACTTTTCTCCTAAATGGTTTCTCCCAGTCAGAACAGAGGTGAGGAAGGATGGAGGCGTGCGTGCACACATATGCACCCCCTTTGCTCCATGGCCAAACCTTAGCCACCCATCTTTTTTTTTTCCCCAAGGAAATCTCCTCCCAGTGTCCTATTTGCACAAGTATTGCTCAAGAAGTTGAGTAAAACTACAACAAGCAGGGGAAGAGGATACAGCTATAACTGGAAAACAGGAGAGACAATGATTTCTTCCCCCCCTCCCTGTACCATTGCCTCTCCTGCTCAGAAACATGACCCGTTACTAAAGGGAAAGTCCCTTTCCTTTCTCTCTCCTGTATAACCCCCTTTGGTGCTGGCTGTGCAGTGCTTTCTTTTGATAAAGGCACCTTTGGAAAGCACTGATGGCCTGAAGCACAATGCCCCAATGCCTCATATTTACACCTGAGATTAGCGCTGCTGCATCTCTCCTGCCCCCAGCCCCAGAACTAGCCCCCAGGGCTACAGCAGCAGCATGGGGAGAGCAGTTGCCACATGAGGCTTCCCACAAGTGACCATGTGAACACC
>NW_010520776.1:4906-7759 GCF_000687285.1 Phaethon lepturus
CCCATTTTGCCACGTGCAGGCACCCGCCTGCTGCCATTGCGCTGTCCACATCACACCGAATACTTTGCCATGTCACTCTTATCAAAGACAACTTTGGTTGCAAAGTAAATGGCTACCAGGCCAAAGCCAGCGGCTGACACCATGTAGGCAGTCACTGACTGTGTAAACTGGACGATGGACCCCATGAAGAGGGAGGGGACAACCTGAGAGAGGAGGAAAGCACTGTCCAAAATAGCCAGGTCCAGGCAGATCCCTCGGCCAGGAGCCACTGAGTCCGGCTCTCCCACCATCATCATGAGCGAGACGTCACAGGAGGAGCTGACGCACAGAGCTGAGCCGGCGGCTGGAGGAGAAGATGAAGAAGAGGAAGAAGAGAAGAGGCTCCCAGCATGTCCATTTTGGTAAGGCAGCTTCTGGCTGGAAAGGAGGCCTTTAGAGAAAGATGATTTCTTGTTCAATCGAGCTGTGTCTTCTTCCTCTTTGCTCTTATATTTATGCAAAAATACCTAGGAGAAAGAAGGAGGGCAGGTGAGGAATAAGTACGTAGGATGGAGCCCAGCAAGTGAGGTGGGGGGCAGAGGGGTCCACAGTTTTTGTGTGAGACAGAAAAAACACTCTGGGCTTTGTGAGCATTGGGTCAGGCTGTTAAGAGGTGGAAAGCGCGTGCAGTGAGCCTGGCCCACGTGAGATGGCCTCCAGGAGCCAGCCTGGCTTTTCCCCACTGGGACGGGATTCAAAGCAACCCTGACTCACCGGGGGAACCTGGCCAAATGGTGCCTTTGTTGTGTTCAAGCTCTGGGGCTCAGCAGAGTGCTGCAGCCCATAGCCAGCCCAGGCTCTGCACTTGGGGACATTTTGCATCGAGCCCTGGGCCGTCACCTCCTCACTGGGTGCCAAGGGAATCTGGGCACCAACTACGGCTCACCCCATCCTGAAACCAGCTGATGCACACTGGCAGGGGGGGAGTGAAGGGCCAGAGCCCACTCTGGACATATCACAGAGCCAGGGCACTCCAGTGCGAACAGAAGTGTGCGTAAAGTGAACTGACTGGGAACTCAAAACCTTCCTGTAGAAGAGCCCAAAGGGCAGAGGAGCAGCTCAGAGCCTGGATGCATGGCTGCTTCTTAATATCTGGGATACTTAAAAGTGACACCAGCTGAGATGGCACAATGCTGGGAACTCAGGAAGGAGCTCTTTTCTCAGCTCTGCAACAGACCGTGCATGCGTGACCTCAACTGAGTTGCTTCATCTGCCTCACCTGAGCCTCCTCTCTCAGGCTATGAAAGGAGAGGAAGAAAAATCTTTTTCTTCTCACCTTTTTTTGCCTCGCTCTGCTCAAGCTGTAAGATCTCTGGTGCATGGCTCACTCCACCAGTATTCACACAGAGTATTTGGATCAAAAAGCTCTCCCCATTAACACCAACAAATAATGGGCAGTCATGTGCAGACAGCAAAAATGCTGCAGAGCTCCTCCAGCTTTAAAATTCTACGGCATTTGCATTATTATGCACAACCACTGGTCTGCATGGGGTAGAGCACATAACGAAGGACATGTTAATCCATTATCCACATGGTGAGATTGAACAAACAAAATAGAAAGGGAAAAATAGCACCTGTTTGAGAGCAGAGCACTGCACCCAGCTGCAGGGCTCAGAGGGGCTTGCCTGAATATCCTTCCTTTTGCAGGAGGACTCGGACACGGATCGAGATGAGGGAATGACTAGTGCAGGAGTGTGGGCACTCCAGCCCTGTTGCAGGACATCCCAAAGCTTTCAGCAGTCTTGGCACCCACCCAGCTACACCCAGCCCTAGTGTATGTCAGCAGCAGCCAGTCTCCGTTCATGCTGCCCCAGGCCATGGCTGCAGTTCTGCAGAACAACAGTTTCGGATTCAATCAGAGAAGAGAAACCAGATGAGAACAACTTCACTAAACAGCAATCATCTTCCAAAAGCTTTACCTGGGCTCTGCTCAGCTGCTCACTGTACCCTTCAACTCCTCAATTCTGCCTAGGCTCATGAATCTACGCTTAAATGCGTTAATCCAGGACTGTCACTTATCTTACGTGGAGCTTAAAAATCCTCCCACGTGCCTCCTATTGCCATCAGACTTCAAAGCAACTCAAAACCCCGAACAGAAAGTGCATTCTGTGAGCCAAACTAGGATGTGCCCCACAGTTCCAGCCCTTCATATTTGACACTGACACTCCCAGAAGCCTGCTTAGCTGCCCTGAAGGCCCATGCCACATCTTCTGGGTTTCTATACTGATCCAGGCTAGGACTTCAGAGATACGAGTTCTGGCAGCAGTGTTTGAATACCTAGAGTGGAGAATTAATTTAGATCTAGAGAAAATGACTTAAACACATACTCACAGGAATGAGCTTATTAAGTCAGAACTTATTCTTTAAAATCACCCCTTGTAACACAAGATACAACCACAGGAGTCACTGGTGCCTCAATCAACAGCTTCATCTCCCGCTCTAGTTTATGGGGAGTAGTGGGAATGAGGAACCTGGCTCTCCCTGATCTGCAGAAGGTGTGAATGCCCACCATGCATCTCACCTCTACCAAGCTTTCAGGCACTGTTAGAACATGCAGATCTTTTCCTCCTGTTCTAGACAAGGTTTAGTGGCCATGCGAAGATGAGAGGGAATGCAGGAGCACAGAGCGACTTACACAGCCTCTGCAAAGCAAGGAGCTCCAGCTGAGGTGGCCTTGCAGGCTTTTGCCAATAATCCCGCACAGGGTGGACGCAACAGCCACTTTGGGGGCCCCTTCCGCTGATTCGCTTTGGGAGAAGTGTTTAAAAGTTTAAAAAACAGTTTAAAAAGAGAGGGAAGAGGGGAAGCAGGAAT
>NW_010520776.1:7790-15736 GCF_000687285.1 Phaethon lepturus
TGACAGATTTCAATGGTAAGAAAAAAAGAACAGAAATGGGGAAGATCGAGAATTTTTTGCAAAAGGCATTTTAGGGACTGCTTCTTGTGGGGTCTCCCTGCAGCCTGCTGCAAAGTAGCTGGTAAAGCAAGGAGGAACTTTCAAGTTAGGGCAACAGAGAGACAAAACCCAGCTATACTCCACACCTCATTGTACTAAGAGTGTTTCCCTGTCAAGCCTTTGGCAAACAGTTGGGCGTGTGGCCTTCACATTTCCAGCCTGTGGAGTTTGGTTTTCATTCTGTTGATATTATGTCCATGGGAGATCCCAGCCAAACTGAAGTTTTTGCAAAGCAGAACACTCCCTCATATCCCTGTTTTGACAGGGTGCCTGGTGCAAATTGGGATGGGTTGGTCAGAAGTATTTGTTCAGTGTGAACATCTGGATGCCTGTGGTAAAAACTCCTACTTATTTCACTGCACAGTGAACTGCCTGCCATTGGGATGAAAGAGCTGCTCTCCAACCACAAATTAATTTTGCATTTGCAGCACAAGAGAAACTCCCATTAATTCAGTGTGCAACTCAGGAACCTCCTAGGACTTCTCCACAAGGATAACATCTGTGGGACAGGATTACTAGCTTTTGTGTTGGTGTCAAAAGTTTCACAACATTTATTTTCCTTGGAGCTAGGGCAATAGGAAGAACCTCAGTTTTCATTTTATGGATCTTCATGCTGTGGACAAAAATTGGAAAGCAGAACCTCCAAGGGCTGAAAATTCTTGATTTTTTTAGCACCTCTGGTTGGCAGCGCTGCAGATGTGACTTGGTTGCAGAACACACACAGGTATACCTAACTTGCACCAGTTTTCTTAAAAATATGCAGAACACAGAGGAACATAGGACATCCCTTTTGATAGACCAATCCTAGCTGATACACTCATCTTACCCACTCCCTACTTTTTAAAATTGCATAATGCGTGTTGTGAGTAGGGGATGCCTAGGGAAGGAGATGCTAAACTCTCATCTCTCCTCCATTTCAGATGAATCTTCAGAGAAGACACAGCCTGGAGACAAGAGGCACATGTGGAAAACCTTTGCACACAGACATGCGTTTCTCTTCCACTGGCTGAACTAACTGTCCCAGCTACAAATGGCAAAAGAGCCTGGCCAAGCTGTCCTCACAGCTACCTGGCACACTGCCCTCTGGAGCAGACCCCTACCTGTTTTTCATGATGATACAGTGACGCCAGTGTGTATGGCAGGATCTGGAGTGCAGAGAAGGTGAAGCCCGTCAGAGCAGCTGAGATGGTAACAACAATGACACTGTGGGAAAGGCACATGACGAAGGCAGCCACGGGGAAGAACACCACGCTGGCCAGGTAGACCGCCCGTGTCCCAAACTGCTTCACCATCCGGTCCATGATTGTCGAAAAGAAGATGGATGTGACACATTGCAGGAAGAGGCCCAAACTACCCATCCGGACACCTGCAGGTAAGCAGAGGTGGTGACAGACACTGCCCTGACTGTACCCATGCTTCACACGGACGAAGACCTTTGGGCCTCCTTCCCTCTCCTTCGGTGCCCAACTCAGTACAGTCCACGCAGAGTGTGGCGCAGCTCAAACAGCCCTGACAACCACATGGCTGGGTCAGGAAGCAGAGCAGCATCACCTAACATATCCCAGGGTAACATATCCCAGGGTTGGACCAGCCAGACTGCAACATCCACCCTCCACCAGCAGCGAGTACTTTCCATATGTGCTCCTGGGCACCTCAGTCTAACCAGAGGGGCAATGGGAGATAAGAATCCCTTCTTGTCTTTGAAAGTTGTTGGTCACACCTTCATACTCTTGACCCAGGATCTGTCACCTGCTCATGAACCAGGATCTGTTCTTATCTGATGTCAAAACCAGCAACAGAACAAAAGGAACAAGGAATTGTGCTTAAGCCAAGGTAAAGTACACAACATCCACCAAACGACTGCAGTATCCGGTAGCAATCTGGACCTTACCCTTTGCAAAGATCTTTGCAAAGTTCTATCAGATTTCAGGGAATTAAAACCATTAACTCTTTGAAGAAAGGATCATTACTCAACACATGTTTTTATGACAGCTAGCACAATGGAGTCCTGACCTGCTGGAAGCTATATAGTGCAAGTGTTAAATAATAATTAAGCTCTCTCTAAGTTAAACTGACACTGAGCACAAAGAGGCAGTGTACTGCAGAGCTCATGGAGGCAGTGAGTGGAAAACTCAGAGGGCAAGACATACAGCTGGAGGAGGGCCAGGAAGGTGGCTCCAAGAATAAAAAACTTACATCAGGGAGAGGAAAAGAAGGGCTAGGCAGCGAGTCAAGGCTCTGGCACAACACAGCAGCCAGAACAGGACAGCAAGCAACAACAGTAAGCAGGTAACATGCTGCAGTGAGCAGTATCCCATGATGTGGATGTGGCAGCTACAGACTCCAGTGGCGAGCACTATCAGAAAGCACTGGAGAGAGGGGTAAGAACAGCAGAAGCAGCTCAAGGGCTCCCCAGATACAGATGCGAGATGGGAATCTCACAGCAGCATGAAAGGAAGATGCAGAAAAGCCCACCTCACTACTACCGAGCATGTCCTGGCTTTCCAACCCCTGCTCTCCAAGAAATGGGGACCACCATCACCTCTCATTCAAAAATGAGAAGAGCAGTGAAAAGACCTGGCAGCAGCAACCACAGCTTGCAAACAGAGCCAGATACATCCTGTTCAGCATGCAACCTGCCACACTGTTCTGCCACTTAACAATTCAGCCCCAGGCCAGGGCTGCACTGCCAGATCTAGTTCTGTGCTGGGTAGCTCAGAGGACAAGGAGGTGTTTCCCTATTTGATCCACTGTGCAATGCTCTGGTGGACATGGTGGAATGTTTTTTCCTGACCCATCTGCAGAAGGTCTAGTTTCCTGTAATGTTTTTTTGCATTACTAGCAGAGCTGAGCCCATTTCTACCTCCCACTAAATGCTCCTGTCCTAGGGAACAGGTGCTACAGCCTCAGAGCAGTTGGTTCACTTCTCACCTTCATCATAGTGGCGCCTGGCATCTGTGCCTGGCTCGGCTCTAGGGACCCCATGGTACAGTCCTTCCCCAACAAAGTCTGTGTAGAACAGCATGAAAGTCATAAGTGCCATCCAGCTGCACAGCTCAGCCACAAACAGACGCCGGATGACCTTGGGGATGCGGCAGTAGAGGCTGTGAAGCCGTGGCACCAGTGTGCAGAGGTTTCTCAGGGCCTGCATCATGTGCCTGGCCTGCAGGAGACACGAGCTCCTGGAGAGCTGGCAAGAGCAGCAGGCAGGAGGCGAGGGCTTAGGGGGAGCATCCTTCAGTGCTGGGCCATCCAGAACATCTGCCTGGATGGCTGCCTCCTCTGTCACAAAGAGCGTGGCCAGCACACAGCCGAGGAAAATGACAGCAAGGAGGCTGAAGAGGCATGTCTCCTGCCCTCCCAAGTACGGGGCCAGAAAGCTGCCACCCCAGTCAATGGCTGGAAGCAGGTAGCCAATGCAGCCCCCCAAGCTGATCATGAAGGCATACATGGAGAAGGCCTGGCGGCAGTTGTCTGGCTCGTGGAAGAGGTCTGAGAGCAGGGCCTCCAGCGGAGTGAAGCAGACCTGGCCGCAGAAATCCAGTAACCCGATGCCCAGGATGAGGAAGGCAATCTCCAGTGGGCGAGTGTCGAGGGCAAACAGGCTGGCCAGGCTGCTGGCATGTGGGATAACGAAGAGGCTCAGCAGGACTCCCAGGCAAAGCATCCAGATGAAAGGTCGCCTTCGGCCATAGCTGCTGTGCCAGTGGTCGCTGGCAGATCCAATCAGCGGGACAAAAACCAAGCCAAGGACAGGCCCTATCCCTTGAAAAAGAGAAAGAGGTGGTGTTACAAGGACAGACCTGGAGGACACTGGTCTGTATGCACTGTAAAAAAAGCCTGGGACGTTTCAGGAACTCAGTAAGCTTCACTGGGTCACAGCCCCCTCCTCCAAACACAAGGCTGCCCTTAATTTAACGGTAGTCCTGCAAGCACCCTGCAAAGACAAGCCTCCATGCTCTTATTTGCCCCTGCCCTCCAGACTCTAAGGGGAAACAAGCACCTCAAAGACAAGAAAAAAACTGCCTACCCAAAACCATGGTCATGAACTTCTCCTCCACACCCACTTCCAGCAGCAGCGGAGGCACATAGGTTATCCCTGCAGCCAGGCAGACCTCCAGGCCGAACGTCAGGGAGTTGACCAGCAGGAGCTGGGTCTTGCAGTTGTGGAAGAGCATGCTGACCCAGGCTCTCTGAGCCATGCTGCCCTGACACCCCTTACTGACAGAGGGCTGTGTCGCTCCGGCTGCAGCACTCCCAGGGATGCCCCACAGGCAAGGTCTGGAGCTTCCCTTCCTGGCCTGCTGGACAGATGCTGCCTCCCATTTTTAGCAACGGTGAATGAACAGTCTTTTCCTCTTCCTCTTATTGCAAGATGTGGCCCCAGCAATGTCGAGTCCAGGCGTGGGCAGGCAGGGATCCCACTCCAGGCTTCCCCTTCTGCTCACATGCTGTGGCCTGAGAGAAGAGAGCTTGTTAGACACAGCGGGGTCCAGGGCAGGGGAAAGGGCTAAAACCAGGTACCACACAGACACGTCATTGCTGAAAGAGACAGTCCCCATCCCAACAGGCTTGCGGGCACAGGAGGATGAAGAGAGGACATCTGGGAGAGTGTCAGGGTTAAAAGACATGAACTACATTGGTGCCAGGTTTCTCTCCAAGGGCTTGTGACAGGTGAGACAAGCACCTGTCAGACATGGTTGAGGAAAATCCAATCCCGCCTTCGGGCTAAGGGAGGTCTAATGACCTCTCAGTGTCCTGTCCAGCCTCATCTTACAGATGGGCAGTTGTAGCAGAGAGACAAAGGATTTAGGGTCCTCTCTCCCAGTGAAATCAATTAAGAGTCTCCTTCGAGGATCAGGGCTGCAGGCACTTGCCTGCAGTCACACAGGGTCATCTCTAGAGACCCACACCATTGCCTAATGACTGGGGCATCCTCTGTGCTGCTCCGCATGCTCCCAGGGAAGCAGTTTCACCCAAATCCTGAGTCCAGCCCTTGAGACAAGGCACAGAGAACAGATGGTGCCTCTGTGGAGTTTCACAAACAAACCTGACCCACTTTAGCCTCATCTAGCAGTGAACAGCAATTACCTTACTCATTAGTCTGAGTCATTTATTTGCCCTGTAACATGCTCCCTCTCTCCAGCCTTCTTCAGAGGGGAGAGGCCACCAGATCAGGAGCTAAGCAGCTAAGGCAAGAATAAGCAGATGCCTCTTAAGTAACCTGTTAGGAGCCTGCCGCTATGTCAGTCTACAAAAGTAAGAAATCCTGCAAGGTTACCAGCACCTAGGCTAGTCCACCAAACCGCTGTTTTCCTAAAAGCATCTCAGGAAGATGGTCTGTAGTTATGCTCAGAAAGGTAGAATGGCTTAGCAAGAAGGCTGACATTAAGCTCCTGCACAGACATCAATTTAGGAGTAAAACCAACTGCAGTCCAATTCTCAGAATTCACGTAGTCTAGAGTCTTCTCACTCTAAATAAGCCATCACCAAGTTTCTCTGTGGGGACAAGGCATAACAGGTCCCGCTGGCCTGAATGTGCTTCAGCTTATGACCCATTTTAGGACTGTGCAATGTGCTCCAAATTTGCACAGAAGCTTCTGCCTCCTGTCCCACCACAGCACAGCCCCCAAGTGCTTTGGGTCCTTTGGATGAAGGAGGCTGAACAGAATGTGAGACACGCAGGCGGAGGATTTTATCTCTGCTTGCTCCTTCCCTGACTGCGGGGAAGCTGCAACTGCATACCTGCCTGCCTGTACACCCCCTCCGTGCCAGAGCAGCTATCTGGTACAGTTTCCCTTCTTTAGCTTCGACAGTGAACCCATCAGAAGAAACGAGGTGAAAATCCAGTTTGGAGCACGGTCCCCCTCTAAATTCTTTGCCTCAATTACAAGGGAGAGGAAAAGACTCCTACAGGGAACGTCTCCAGGCCAACACTCGCCTTCCTCCTCAGCAGCTGAGGCAACCAGTGCTGGAGGCCATGCCTGGCAGAGCGGGTCAGACCTCGCAGAGCTGAACGGCTGCTTGTCAGAGGGCCGAGCAGGATGCAAAGTGTGTACGCTGAACCAGCAGCGTGCTGGACCGTAGCCTTGCCACAGCTACACCGGGCAGAGATAAAACTCCATGTTATCACCAAACATAGTGCAAACTATCATTCCCTGACTTCACAGAGCACATGCATTTGACCTCCACCACTCAGCAGAAGTGTCTGTAGACAGGGACAGTTGGGGACAGTTGCTGCACTCTCCCTTTTCTCTTTCTTCCCCTCTTGCCATCAGCCAAATAACCCACACAGAGATGACTGTGACTGGGTGAAGCTGGAAGTGTGGCAAGGAAGATTTTACAAGGATGCAAGCATCGCTCTCCACCTCTTGCTGCTGCAGAGGAGAGGCACCACTCCTGAGCTGAGGAATTGACAGGCTGCCAATTACACACAGTAAGTACTGATTATTTTCCTTCTAGGATTCCTCACCTTCCCCCTCCACACTCACTTAGACCTTGACTGTCACAAAAGATATCTCCTTTCAACAACTGTGAACATTTAAATGACTTGCCCAAGGTCAAATAGCAAGCCAACGAGGGAGAACAGCAATGGTTTTCCTTTAATCACTTCAAAGGAATACTCAGAGGCCCCAGATATGCTCAGCATTACTTCAGATGCACTCTATCTGCAAGGAAGCGATTGGGGGCAGCAACCACCTTTCTTAGATGTGGGCTAGACACAGGATGTCTCAGCCTTGTTCGTTTATGATGGGTGCCCAGCTGGCTGACAGCCTTGGGATAGGAATTCAAGCGGCAGTCCTACAGCTCCAGCAGCACAAGCCTTGGTGCTGTTTGCTAGAGGAAGCAGACTCACAAGCCAAAATTAACTGAGCCACCATCACTCTAAGCTAGACCTGGAAGGGAGATGTAATGTCCCCTGTCTGCTGTAGTCCAGGGTCCAGAGGGCTTACAGAGGGGTAAGGTAAACCCAAGGTAAACCCCAAACATTAAGATGTCACTCACACACACACAGAGAAAAAACAAAAATGGTCGTCTTCCCTTTTATTGCAGTGACATCTCTAGCACTGGGAAGGAAGCAGGAATCTGTCCATCTCCCCGACCACCTGAGAATTACAGTTTGGAGGCAGAAAGGCTGAATTTCTTATCAGTAGGTAAGAAAAGACCTGTCTCTTCCCCCCTCCAGGCCCTCAGAGGGCTTTAACGAAAAAATAAATCCTGATGTACCCAGAAGCAATACTCATGTACAGCCAGAGATGCGAAGTTGTCAACAGCAACAGAGTTGTAGATACAGTTGCAACATAGTATGAACCCTTTTCTGTTTAAATTGCATTTTGTCCCAATACCCATCCATTACTTTTTTTTATTTTGTTCACAGAATACAGAGAGACAGACTGGCTTAGCTGGAAAGAAATGCCAGTGCAGACTAGGAGAATCATCTGAACTGTTGATCTGTAAGGACAGGGATGGAGAAGGAAGATTTGGGAGGCTCACAGGAGCCAGGCTGAAAGCAAGCCAGAAGCCAGGACTCACCTCCTTCAGGCAGAGCGGTGGCAGGTGATCCCTGTGGCTGAGCTGCACTCCCCAAAGCCAGCCCAGCCCGGGCACACAGCATTCAGGAAAAGCTACTTAAGTAGTCTGCAGGCAACCAGAGGTGGAACCGAGCTGCAGGTACACAGGCGGGTTTGGTTTCAGGGCCCTCCCTGCCTCCTGATAACATGGAGCACGGGTGTGTTATTAGCACCACAACCACACCGGTGCCTGGGCCCCTCATGCGAGGTGCTGAGCAAACACAGGCTGCAGGCACCAGCCCTACGCACCCACTGTCCGCAGCGTGCTTCACGGCT
>NW_010520776.1:15767-26356 GCF_000687285.1 Phaethon lepturus
CCAAACAAGCCCAGAGGGGAACTCCAGGTCTTGACTCACATCTGAACTTTGCCCAAAGCCCTGACCTGGTCTTAGCATTTGTCACCTTCCCTTCTGATCCGCTGGTACTTCACAAACAGCCAGCAGAGAGACATTTAGTACACGGGATTGTTATTTTCTTTTTAAAGACAATGAGATGGTCCCTGCAGCATTGCAGGTAACACTCTGGCTCTAAGTAACAGTCCCAGCAGCAAGACCAAACACTTCACTTAAACCACTAATCTTTTCCAGGACAATTTATCTGGCAGACTATGCAGGAGGACTCGTTTGGATCTGCTGCTCTATAACTTTGTCTTGACATGGAAGGAGTCAGTTAGGCAAACCATCTCCTAGCTGGGAGATCCTGGTCTAACAGCAGCATTTACGCATCACACTCAAGCGAGCCGGCAACAGCCTGACCAGCCCAGTGGGATTTGGCATCTTGTGATGGGGGCACCTTGCGCAGTCAGACAGCAGAGTGGCTGGTCCAAAAAGCTGCATGACACTTCTTGCCCTCTGGCCTCAGTTTCCCCAAAATTCTACAATAGGGACAGCAATGCCAAGCACCTTGACAAGGATACCAGCCAGCCCCCTGCAAAAGGAACATACCAGCCATTCTGTGTAAGGTTTCCTGCACACAGAAGCAGAAGGGAGCCACATGCGGGGCTTTTTCACAGCTTCTCAGCGAGCTGTTGTGTGATGAGGACCTCATCTACTGCTGAGTGTTAAGGCTCTTCCTCTCCCTCCCCAAGGACAGGTAGATCCAGGGTTTCTGTTTTACTTTTAAGCTTGCAAACCAAACTTCTCCTTTCTCTGCAGAGAAACAACAGATCAACTCTGGGAGGCTGCTTCACCTGGCAGCCAGGTAGGAGGGCGGGTCCTGGGGGCAGGAGCAAAGCAGCACACTGCCGGACAAAGGCAACCCACAGAGGAGAGGGCTCTGCCACCCACCTGGACAGAAGAGTCTTTTCAGCTATGGCAACCAAGGCAGAAAGGATTGCAGCTCCTGCAGTCCTGCCGTTAGCTCCCAGGACAGGGAGGAAGCCAGGCAGTCTGCCTCTGCGGAGTGCAACTGGCCCAGCAGCACTAACAGGGAGCAAGGAGAAGGAGCAGGGATGAAGCCAGGGAAAGCGGCTTCTGAGAGCCCACTTCTCTTAAGGCAGTGGGCCAGCAGACTGGATTCACGCATCTCCCCTACTCAAGAGTTTGTTCCCTGCTCACGCGCTATAGATAAAGTTTTGACAAATGTCTTTCTGTGCTCCATGTGGCAGAGATGCAGCAAGGCCCTGTGTGAAGAAACCCACGATCTGAATTTGAGAAAAGCACCAGCAGGTGCACAGACACGCATGCGGAAATAGCACTGAATTTACTGGTGACGTCAGATGTATGAACTCATTTACATGAGGCAACACCTTCGCCAGTAGTTCACTTCCCGCTTCCTTTCAGCCAGCACAGACGTTGCTCTGCATGGCCTCGCTAACGGACTTGGAACCACACCTTTGCTTCTGGAAGAGACAAACCCCAAGACACCTGAAGAAAGCGGACCACATGCAGGGTGCCGATGGACGTGCATGAGCAAACACTGAAGGAAGCCTCCCCTCCTCCCAATCTCCTAACGACTTTCCAGTCACATCTAAACAGTTCTTAGATAGAATGAAGACTGAGGGATGGACATTTTAAAAATAACATTTGGGTGTAGTGACGTGGCTGAGAAAAACTCATGTATTCCTCAGAAGAATCCATATCCTGATGCTCCATAATCCTTCCAGTCTCTCACATGGGTGCAGATGGGGCAAAAGAGGTTATTAAACGTGGTAGCAGCCTCTCTGATTTATGATGGTCATGCACCCACCCCGCAGTTGAACAACCACTGCAATAAGGATCAGACAACAGAGAATTATTTGTGACCTGCCAGGGCTCTGTAATAACCTGAGCCCTGTCTTACATGGGAAAAAATTACCCCAGAAAAGCCCTTGCCTTAGCAAAAGAAAAGGAAAAGCCTTAGCTTTTTGGAGAAGCATCTGAGGCAGCTGCTACTGGCCAGTGCTGGAGGCAGGAGATGGTGCCATGCAGGGAGCTCAGGCGGATGCTGCTGCAGTCCCACAGTTCCCAGGTGATATGGACCCGCACCTTCTCTCCCCACGGCACAGCAGGTTTGACGCAGAAACCCATTCCCAATGGGCAGCAAGAGAGAGGGGAGGGCAAAGGGTATTGCTAGCCATTGGGTTTCCATTCATAACCACAACGTTACATTTCCAACCTTCCAAGGGGCTCTTTATGAATGTTATTAATTCCCCGCTCCCGGGAAGCCCTTTGGAAGAAAGGGTGGGAGAGAGCACAAGAGCAAGTGCTTAGGGAAGGGCTGTTCATACAGTGCCAGATCCTTTCACAGCTATCAGTGTCCATTCACCACAGCTGAATGTGAAATACACCATGGAGAATAGCTCTGGCAGGCTTGCGCGGGATGAAATGGAAAACTCACCTGACCTCTCCTGACCCTCTCCCCTTCCCCCTCCCCGCCCAAATCTCCTTGACCCCATTCACAGTGTGGGGAGAGGGGACTCATCATTAAGCAGGGACGGGAGAACGGCGACTCATTTAGTCTCTCTGAATTAACTCTGCGTTTCCTTTGAGCTCAGGAGCTCCATTATATCAGCCTCGGCAGCTCAGCTTAAGGGACAGAGCAACAGCGGGTGGAAATCCCCCCAGATGAGAACAAGGAAGGCCCCGGCACCTCAGCCCATGTGAAATTCCCTCCCTCACCCCACAGTGCAGTGTACAGCAGCACAGACACCAGGTTATATTAATCAAGGACAAATGCTAAATGCTACAGATGCATCCAGAATTACGGGAAGGGGCAGGTGCCCACAACAGCTCAGAAGACCTTCCACAGTTTGGTTCAAAGGGAGACATTTGAATCTGTCAGGACTGGCGATCAGTTCTTTCCTGCCATGCTGCAATTGCTTCGTTGCAGCACCTACAAAGTGATCATCCTGCTTTCAGGGCTATCTAAATTATAAGGCCCTTTTGTGCTCGCTGCTCTCCTGATGCACAGACATCCCTGGCCCAACAGACACATGCACTGAGACTGAAGGGAGTTCACTACTATCTCCATTTTGTGAACTGAAAGTAAGAAGCCAAAGAGAGAAGAAGGGGCCAAGTTTTAAGCACCTGCAGCTGGCAGATGATTTTCAGGGGGCTGCGTTTCCGGCTTTCTTTGGGCCACTAAACCAAACTGTACCAATTCAGACACTGAGAAACGCTCTTGTCTCCCATAACTACTGAGCCACTCACCTTCCCTGCGGATGGCTGGGACTCACTGAGGTGGAGTTTGAGATGCAATCTCAGGCGCTGCCAGGCTCCTGCTGCCTTGACCACAGAGTGCACATCATTTCAGAGCTATCAGGATACGTCCACGACTGCCAGGGAGTAGAGGTGCGGCACAAGCCACCCGATGACTTTCCCTCTACCTTTAGCCCTCCTAATCTGGGAGGCTGGTTAGTCCTGACAGCAGGGTTGGGCTGTTCCAGAGCCAGCCCAAGGGACTGACTCATGTCTGCAGAAGCTTTAGGAGACATTTCTTTCTGCTATCAGTGCTTCCTTCAGGTAAAGGTACATCTCTGAGGGCAACTTGTCTGCTGAGGGTCTTCCATATTTTACAGTAAGCAGCAAGGGCATGTGAAACAGGTCACCGCTTCTCCCACATTCATCAAATCAATAAAGCAAAGGCAAATGAAGGTCCCCATGAGATGGATGAGAATGTCAAAATATTTTTTTAAGGAAGGACATTAGGCTCCTTCCCAGTCTGGCAGGCTAACAGCACTGTCCATGCTCTGCCTATCATACAGAGACGATGCCTTCCAGGGTGGAGAAAGATCTGTCCCCCTTGCCCTTCACCCTACACATCCCTGGTATTTCACGCTCCTTTCAGGAGCCATGCCAGTACCTCTATGGATGCTTTATCCTCACCCCGCAATACAAACAGGCAGCAGGGAAGCCCACAGGCTCCACTGATCTCCTGTCCCACAATGTACTTCTTCCTCTGGCGGACAAAGGAATCGCTCCTGCCAAGAGGCTTTCTCCCAAGCTTTGGCTGCTCGACCTCCCGTGCCTGCCTGTTTGACCATTGGAAAAGATACGGCAGCGAAGAGTGGCCAGTTACAGCCCGTCCTCCTCCTCCTCCCCTCGCCGTTACAAACAGGAACTGCCTGTCTGGCTAACGAGGTCACTGACTCAGCGGAGGCCACACTGACACTTTGGGAGCTTGCCGTGCTTCTCAAAGGACAGACACCAGCCCAGCACACACCGCAATGCCAGCGGGTGTCATTAGCTCTCCTGCAGTTGGCAGGCGTCACTGCCACGTTAACCCAGCAGCAGCAACGGGCTTCAGGCTGCCTGAGAGATGCCTCTGCAGTCCACGCTGAGAGGAGCGTGGCCAAGACAAGATAGGGTGCAGAGAGGAGCTGGGCACTGTGCTTTCTGCAGGCAAGCTGGGGCTGAACCTGATGCTGATGGGCTGAAACCTTGCCTTGCTAGTCTGTAGCTCGGCCCCATTTCCATCAGGGACACCGCAAGATGACTGCACTGGAGGGCCAAGTTCAGCTGTGATGCCATGAAAGATGTGCCCCAATAAATATCCCATAGTTGAGCTCAGCTGCAGAGGGATCTTCAGACAGCGCTGAAGGAACTGCAATGGGACTGCTTGTGCCTGCCACACAGTAGGATGGTCTCAGAGCATTTTACCTGCTCAGGACTGGCATCAAACCTCATTAAGTACACGGAAGCTTCACATACTCCTAAACACATGCAATGCAACCAAAGCAGCGGCATTTTCAGCCTCTGCTCTCAAGAGCTTCACTCCTTCCAGTCACCCTTTCCTGAGTCGGCATCAGGTCTGCTATAAACAACTCAAGACCTCCAGACAAGGTTGGCTGGCTCTACACCAGAGCTACAGCTTTGTTTTGCTACTGCATGACCCAAGTTCTTGCTTTTATTCATGAGAAGAGCCCCTGTTTTGGAGCAGGAGGGGAAATGAGAGACGATCTGGTTCTGCTTTTCACTTGAGCTCATTTTTGGTGTTTAAATACTGTGCCCATCACACTGGCATTTGGTCTGAGTCAGCCTCTCCCCCACCCCCTCTTTTATTATTATTTTTAGTAGAAGAATAAAAATGTAAATTGAACTGGAAAGGAAAAAAATAAGCCCCCTGCAGGTGCCCCCCTTCTCTGCAGCATGGTAACGGGCATAGATTATATCCAGCACCACATGACCAGGGCCTGTATTTATATGTCAGTGTGTAAAACCTACCCTGCTGAGCCGCCTTTTCTCTGCCTGAGGCTGGGGGCTTCTGCTACGCGTCTAGTCAAACAGGCCCACAAAGGGGATTAAGGAGAGCCCCTCAGCCCTGCAGAGTAATCCATCAAATTATCCCTTGTTGGCGTTGCTGTCCTCTTCAGGGAAGGAAAAAAAAAAGCCCTCCAAAGGCTTTTAAAGGCACTGAAATTATACTTGAGGCTGAGACACTCCACCCAGCTGCTGTAGCCCACAGCACAATGGTCTGGTTGTAAAGCAAAATACCGGGAAGCAAGGAGCGAGGGAAAAAAAAGAGATGGACACTGTTAAAAAGGGGAGCAGTCTCTCCATGTCTGAAACTCCAACAGGTGGCTCAGACCCCCTGCTCCCGGGATCCCGCAGCAGAGCCCGCACCGATAATGCCAGGCTGCACCTCCGCCCGTCCACGCTCCCCTGCAAAGGGAGGCTCTGGGGCTTTGGGATGCATCTGCTGTGCCCAGGTGGGCCCATGGACACGTCCTCAACAGAGGTGAGGCTTGCAAAGGCAGAGTCTGCACCCAGCTGTGGAGGAGTGCCCGAGCCTCTCCTGTTGCAGATCAGGGCTGGGGTCTGGCAGCGCCCCTGACCACAGGCTGTAGCACTGTCACGCCATCACCCCATACTACCTAAACAGTCCCCAGAGTGCTGCAGCCAGACAGTCCTTCAAAACCCCCGCAGAACACCTAACACAGACAACAGGCTTGTCCAAGGCTCACGGCATCTTCATCAGTGCCCCCACAGGCAAAGCAAAGCCAAAGAAAGACCATGCTCACGAAAACTCTGTGAACGTCTACTTGGACAATCTGTATTTTCTTCCACTGCAGCTACCTAGAATTGCACATGAACTTTTGTGCTGGTCATCACCGCTCCATTCTGAGGTATGAAGTCCTCTGCCCACCAGCCCTGCTTAAGCAAGCATGTAAGTTTTCACAGGTTGGCATTACTGTAATCCTTCTCAGGGAGAAATTATCACCGGGAGTGAAACAGAAAAGTGGATAGTAAAGCACTTACCCCAACAAACTGGAACTGGCCAAGAAAAGAGCAAACCAGTGCTGGTGGAAGGCTGTTACTGTGTACAGAGAACACATGGCTGTCCCACTGCACTCTACACAGGTCACCTTAGCACTGAAAACAGTGACACAAAACTTCTGAGTTTTTATCATTAGCGCTGAGTAAAAGGAGAATAATTTCCCCATTTGTTACAGAGAAGAGATGGGAAGGCAGAAACCCTAGCTGCCTTATTGTGCCCGCTTTGCAATGCCTGTTCACAGGGATGGGAAAATGGGAAGTGAAATTGGAACTTCTTGTTTCCAACCAAAGCATAAATGCTGTGTAAGATGTCTGACTCCGCAGCAAGCCAATGCCTTACTTCAGCTCTTCCTGCCTCCAGCACACTGTGGTTCCAAGGCAGCTCGAGGACTTCTACCCCATCATAGAGCTTCATCATTTCTGGCTTTATTTAGAAAGCTGTGACAGTCATGGGTCTAGCTGAATCTGAGGACCAGCTTTGGGGTGGAGAGGACAGTTCCGCTGTACTAGCAAAAAGCAGGGGCCAGAGCAAAGGCCATGGCTGGCACTGACACGCGAGACTGTGAATCCAGACCATCACCCATAGATCCTGGACCAGCAGCAGCCAGGAGCTCTGCAGAAACAAACTGCCGAACCCCAGCAGGAAGGCTGAAGGGCTGTTTGTTAGCCCGAACAGTACCTCAACTAGCTCATTATAAAGTAGCAGTGAGGGGTCTGACAAATTTAACCACAGTGGGAGCTGTTGCCACCTAACACTGAAATCTAACCTTCCCTCAGAAGTCACGTTTGCTGAGGTCTGTGCCTAGGAAAGAGGGAGGAGAGCAACCAGCTAAAACTCCACGCATGGCAGTCCTCGGAGAGCAACATGCACAGACTTTTACAGTCCCTTTTGCTTAAAGTTTTGGGAGCATGACCTCGTGCTCTTCCTCAAAGGATATACTTTGAATCCTAGACACACACAAAACTAATGGGCTCTTTTGTAATCACATGGTAGTTAGTCCATTTTTTCATGGTAATTTTCTGGTCTGCAATTCCAGTTATTTGTGTCCCTGCCGGAGAAGTTTGATGCTAACATATCTCTCAGCAAGCCCTTTGACCTCCGCTGGCAGGTTGGTGGGTTTCTCCCTCTCTGTTTTCTGTCTCTAAAATGAGGTCATGGCTTTGAAAGAGACAAAGAGCCTTTGCAGCGTGAGGAATAGCCCCAAGACAGCTGTGAGTACAGAATCCCCATCAGTCACATCAGACCCTGAGTGCATGAGAGGCAAGCGAGCTGGGCAGCAGCCCACAGCTCTCCTGGGAACGGCTGGGTTTTACCCCCCTGCTCTGAGAAGAGATCGTGCAACTGCTCGTATCAGAGCCAGTGCAAGAACGGATGTGGAACAGGCAGCCACCCATGGTGGAAGCATTCAAAGGGGGAGGGAATAAAGCAAAACTCTCCAACTCCTCTGGACTGGGAGTTGCTGTAAGATATCGCTGTCCCTGCTGCCTGTCCTTCTGGCAGAGCGACCATTTCCACCCTGCTTGCTGGCTCTCCAGCCACCCGTGTTCCCAGCCCACCCTCTTGGCTTCAGCAGCCAGGGGAGTTGAGTTTATGCTGATATGCCAGACTGTCAGTAAGACACCTTCTGTCACACCAGCCACGGGCCAACACCCTCTGCCAAAGGGACAGGTGAAGAGCACGTGTGCAGGGAATAACAAGATTTCTCTGGGGTCCTTTAAGGTGAAAGACCACATATCAGAGTCCCAAGATCTCTTATAAGAACAGAAGTTTTACGTGCCAGGGGTAGCAAAAACTGTGCACAAGTCCTGACCGCCGCAGCACACTGACTTCTCTGTGTTAATCAGGGCCCTCAGATCACTCCTCTGAGTGGATCTGAGTGGAAAGAGTCTTTTTCCTTATCATGACAGACTGGTCATGAGGCCTGGGTCTGAAAACATGAGATTCTACGACTTTGCTTCTGTCTGAAATTGTCCGGATAACTGCAAAGATAAGAAACAATCAGATTTTATTTTTTAAGACAGATAAGATCTGTCTTAAAGACTGGAAGATCTTTATGGGAAACTTAAAAAGCCTTTTCCTTTCCCCATTCTCACTATCAGTTTAATGTGTTATGGACTCCAAACATGCAGGGATTTAACATTAAGCTGTAGCTGTTCACACAGAACGCACAGCAGCACAGAGTATCTGGAAGGGGAGTTTTCCACTTTTCAAAAGACAAGGTTCAAAGCTGACATGTCTATAGGAGGCGAATGGAGCAAAGCATTTCACCACCCCCCTGTCTGTCTCTCCTTATGAACAGGAACCTAACTTCTATATTGAGCCCTGGAAAGAATATTAGTCCTAAGTTATTAGTTTTTTAGTAATTAAGCATGGAGTTCAAGTTCAAAGCTCCCTGGATTTTGCAAAGGCATCTGAGCAGGGGTGCTCAGGCTTTTTGTTGCACATGGTTAGTTTCTTGCTCTGATACAGACCGCATCTATCAAGAGGGACAGGCAAGAAAGTGGTCTGAGCGCTGAAGCTACTTAGCGCTTGCTGAAAAAGTCTGCTGTAATGGCAGAGGATAAATGAAAGTTTGTACATTTCAGACTCCGAGTAGAGGCATGATTTTTTCTCCACACTGGGCTCTCTCTTGCCCATATTTACTGGAGTAAAGTTCAGCGAGCTACAAACAAAGCAGAAAGACCTCTGATATTCCCGCAACACACTCTGGGCTGCCTTGGGCAAACAGCCAGGGCACCTCGGGCAGGCACAGTGCTGGCTTTGCCCAGTAAGAGCTGGGAAAGGGCTTATCACCAGCACCATCCCAGGCCATTCTGGCTGTGCATCAGCATGTACTAACTAGTCTCAGTTGCAGTTTCCTGCTAGCGGAGGGGATAGCTAGCATTCCCTGCTCTTGCCCAAAAGGCTTATATGCTGCTATCAACGTTGGCCACAGACAGTGATGAATGGGAGTATCTAGGGGCAGCACAAATGTAGGCTGTGTTCACAGAAATCAAAGATGAAAGAGGCCCTGTTGAATCATCTTCCCCGGGGCTGCTGCAGGACTGCTCCCAACAGCACATTCTCCAGTGATTTGTCCAGTTTGGGTGGATGGATCTTGAGCACTGAGGTTGCAAGAATTTCCCCTGAAATTATATCCATGGGCTAAGAGGTTTAATAGCTGGGAAGCATCCATCCGTTCATCCTTCTTTCCTTCCTTCCTTCCCTCCAGTTATCCCCTGTGTAATTCCTGTGCTCTCCTTTTTATATGCATGCTCAGACCCCTCTCCAGACTACACTGAGCCACTCTCCCAAACCTAGCTTTAGTCAATTCTCATGAAAAGCCACCCTTCCAGGCCCATTAATTGCTCAGTCGGCCTTGGCTGTAGCACAGCAGCCTTTTGTTCTAGCATTGCTCCAGCTGCTCCCACCGCCCCTCGCACACAGGAGTCGTTTGTCATAAACATTCCCAAACACACCTCTGGCCTCCAACAGCAACAGCGCCCGCACAAAGGCCTCCCCTGTCACGCCAAGAGCCAGTACCTGGTACGCACAGACTGCTGCCTCGGAAAGCCACTGTCCTCTCATTGTTCCTTTGTGCTCCATCTCCTTGTATTTAGGAACTGCCTCTCGCCACAGACCTAGGAGGAAGCTCTCTCTGTGACCAGAACAATCCTTTATTCTTCTTGCACAGCTCTAAGCAAAGGGAGAATTTCTTCCAAAATCCAGACCAAGGTAGCACAGAGATAACCAGTACATCACATGGGCAGGGAAAGCGCTAACAGAGGACACTCAGCAACAGCAGTGTCAGCTCAGGTCTTGTCACTGAAATGCTTTGGGTAACCCCTTTCCGAACAGAAGAGGCACTACAGCCCTGGCTGGAGGGGAAAGAGAGCAGCATAACATCCTGGATCAGTGGCAGATGCTTCTCCAAAGGCAGAGTACAGCCCAACATTTCCAGATAGAACACTGCTGATGGAAAAAGAATAAAATCACCAACAGTGAACTCACGCACAGGTTCCACAGTCACGTAGAGGCTTTCTCTGTGCAGAGAGGACAGAGAACTGAGCAAGTACACTTACATCCACTTTGAATCTAACTGAAGAGCCAGTTCTGCTCATTGCTCCTAATTTACAAGCAGGCAATTGGGAGGAGGTGGCTGAATAGCATTAGACTTCAGGTCTGACCACCACCTCAGTTTCTTCGATATAGCAGGTCAGATCCCAGCAGG
>NW_010520776.1:26368-28368 GCF_000687285.1 Phaethon lepturus
TCACTCCTAATGTTTGGTAAAGAAAGTGTGGTCCACAGATTTTATTGCATGCGCCACTTCACTGAAAGTCTTAACCCATAAATCTAAAGCAAAATTTAGATGTTATCCGCAACTATGTACACATCATTCTGGAAGTTTGCTCTAGCCTGCTCTGCAAGAACATTAATGTCTTTTGAGTGCTGACAACTTGTATGGATTTGAGTCACTGCACTCATTATATTTCCATTTTTCTTGAAGTTCTAGCTCCTGGAGACAAACCACCCTGGAGAACTTCAGCTTCCAACAAAACAAAGATGGAAAAAGATATGCTCCCTTGATTGAAGGGAAAAACTTTAGACCTCACAAATCAATCCCAATGCCCATCATTGTTCTAAGTTTCTTTTTTCAAATAAACCTCATTATTTTGCCAGAGGCCATCTTTACACCTTCTGAGTATTCAAAATCTGGCAATTATGAGAATTCATCTGCAAGTCACCAGAAGATGGTTCTTTCTGAAATCGACAAAGCTGATTTCATGTGTTACCCAAAAAAGGTTTCCCTGGACGTAAGACAGGGCCAGGGCCTTGAGATGTGGACTAGCAGCAGTTTCTTTTAGTACATGTACAGTAACACAGAGAAAGAAACACTGTTCAGAGCTGCAAATCAAGCACCTGCTTATTGCTGTGTATGTTCCAGCCGCCTTCCAGCACTGAGACAAAGAAGCCATTCGAACTACATTCCTACATTACATTTCTTATTTTGCCAGACAATATTCACGGGGGTCTGTTTCTCCTCTTATGCAGGCTGGCAAAATGTTAAACAAATATTTTTGAACTGCAAGAGGAACTGACATTTTAGGATATGAAAACAAGGAGGAAGGGCACAAATTTGAGGACCTCCAAGGAACAGCATGCATACAAATAATAATAATAAAACGGTGACTTTATAGTTCCATTTAGTTATGTTTTTTGAACAAGCAACTCGATAGTTTAGTTGGTGGACACATTAGCAACTTCTGAAGCTCTGTAATACAAGATTCTTATAGCAGTGAAGAGCAACAGCAACAGGTTTCAAGGGGTACCCAATGGATTCCAACACATTGTCAGTCTCAGAGGTAAATGTGGTTTGACTGAACAATAGAAGCAACGGGACACAGAACTTCAAAAATAATCCTTCGGTTTACTATCTTCCTATTCTTTTGTTTGTGGTGAGTGCAAGATTTCCTCTACGTTTCACAGATCCATGCTTATAGGCAGCCTTCTATGAGCACACGTATTACTTGACTACCTTGAAGAGACTGCTTTAATGTTCCCCCTGTTTTTTAGAAGCAAGGATTCCTCCATGAGGGTCTCTGTCCCGTTTCTTAGCTAAGCCCTAGGGGTTCCTGTTTTCACATGGATAGCTTTGATGTCTGATATTAAGTATTCAGAAATCAAGTCAACATTGAAAATAGTCGACAGCTTGCTCACAAGCTTCTCATGACTCTCTTGCTCCACTCATAGCACAACCCCGATCATGAGTTCAACTGCACAGCTGAAGGATCACAAGACTTCACAGGTTGGCTATCTAGGGTTAGTCTTAGTTCAACATAGCTGTCTTATTCTGACTGCCCCTCACCTCCTGCAGAAGCCGCAGGGCATGATCATATAATGGAATTATTTGCAACAGCAGAAGCAAACGGAGATTCGCCAGATATAACTCTCGGTTTCTGCGTATGCTTCTCCATACCATCTTACCTCCCTCCAACTGTACTTACTTCTCTTGAGGTACAAGGTTTTACAACTCTTACTGCCCGGTCACCCCTACCATTACCTGCAGCTGCTCTCCTCCCATCCTTCTCGTCCTTTTGCTTCTGCTACCTCGCGGCCTTGAATCCATCACAAACCTCCACAACTTTCACCCAATGGGTCAAGTGTTTTGCTTTGATGTTGCCTTAGCCACGATAAGGAGATAGCAACACACACATTAAAGAAAACCCAAAACAGTCAACTACCAAAACAAGACACTCCTTGGATGAACCG
>NW_010520776.1:28399-30223 GCF_000687285.1 Phaethon lepturus
CGCTCCGACTTAGAGAAAGGTGGAGGGTAAACAGAAACAGATGTTACTCACACCACTTATAGCTCGTCTGAAAAGCTCTACAATCCCACTGTGACAAAAGTGGTATAAACCTCTGAAGAGACTGAAGTCAGAAGAGTGCATTAGTACTATATCCATTGCTATAGATGAAATATGCTTAAATTGCCCGAGAACATATAGCCATTGAGAAAAAGAAAGACCCTCAGCAAATTACTTTGTAATGTCCATTATGTGTTTTTTCTTGTCATTTAAGCAAGCTCCTGGCACTGGTCTAACCTGACAGACTAACAGGCAGCTTGAATCAAACCAACCACTAGTAATGTCCAGGGAAGAATACACAAACCCAGCAGTATCCTGAAGTTCTCCACCACATCACCATCTGCAGGACTCCTTAGAAAGGGAGTAGTCAGGAAACTGCCACAGGCATAACTTTTCATGCTGTTTTTTGTCGTAAAAACTATGGAAGCCAGAGATTGAGACTAATATAATCTAGTAAATTAGAAATATCACATATAAAGACTGCTTTTACAGAGCATCAGCATTGGTCTTCCTTTGCTTTTGTACATTCCTCAGAAGGAATTTGCAAACCCTCAGAGCTTCTTGCGGATCCGACACAAAAGGCTCCAGGTTAAGATTTTTGGAGCGACGCAGGCACTCAGCAGACAGGCTGCTATTTCCAAAGAAGCTTTTCAGGAAGACACACAAGGAGACCCACACAGGTATGTTTGAAGAGCAGTTTTTGCCCTGTCACTTCATCATACAATGGATTTGACGTTTTAGGACCAGCGTTTTTGGTCCATACTCTAAATAAACCTTCTGCTAGCAGCTTCCTTACAAAACTGGGCAGCTAAGGTTTTTTTCTTATTTTTAAGAGTGTGCACTTACAATGCCATCAGCCACAAGAGTCCAGCCATCACCCTAAATTCCATACGGAGGCTTTAGTCAAAGAGCAGAGATGTGTAAGTTGGGGAAAAAACAAAAACAAAAACAACCCACCCCCCCAACACTGCCACTTGAGTGCTCCAGCAAAATAAACAGTTTGGGGAAAAGGTTAGCAAGAGTTTACGCTAGACATCCATACTTTCTAGGGACTCTGGCAAACATAAAGCAGACCAAAGGCTGTATTTTCTAACTCAGCAATCAGTCCAGTGATTTCAGTTTTTCAACTATAGATATAGCATTTCTCACTGCCAACAAAAATTGACTGTGTACCTTCAAAAAGATGCTGCCAGTAGAGTTTGTCCGGAGTACACTGCAGTATCTACTATTACTCTATGATATTACAGAGATGATCATCATCATCAGAGTCTGTAAGACTACTGCTTTGTTCACAAATAATGTTACCTTTATATCTAGGCAGCTTCTACACAAAGCCATGTGGCTTGGGCCTTCTAGCAACAGCTCGATGTTGGGAAACACCTTGAGGTTCAGGTACTTTAACTGGAACCTCTTCAAGAAGCCAAGACACTCTCACAGAAGATACTGCACAGACTACATATGTAACAAGCTGTTGGGGAATATACCCACTAGATGACAGTGCAAGAAAAATCTCCCAACAAGGAGAAGTTTCCTACTAAATCCTAAGATTGGCTTATACCCTGAAATACAGGGATTTATATCCCTTGTAAAGCTCTCATTTAATTTGCTATTAATTCTGGAGATTCTTCTTATCCATATCAAATCTCTAATCCTTTTTTCAAATCCCATAAGCCAAGCACTCTTGGCTTCCACAATATTTTGTGGTAATAAGTTCCAGAGTTTAAAGCACTGCCTGGAATCCAAGCACTGGGCTGGGAATCTGGCATT
>NW_010520776.1:30309-31228 GCF_000687285.1 Phaethon lepturus
AAAAAAAAAAAGAATGAAAGAAAGAACATTGCAGGTAGGGTGAATAATAGAAAACATTTAAAGGCTGGTACACGTTTTTCAGGAGTGCCTGCATGACTTCAATGCCCAGTTCATTTGGGTACTTTTGAAGTTCTTACTCATGTTCTATTTCTATAAATTTCTAGTTATTCTCATGTTACACATACAAACACTGCTCTCTCGAACCCACATCTAAAACTAGAACAGTGTCAGAATGGGATACGGTTTGAGCCTGGCCGCTTTCTCTGTACTGCTTACAAGTCTGACAGATCTAGATGAGGATCAGGAAAGCTGTTCCTGAGACGTTTCCCTTCCAATTATTTTTTTAAAACATAAGCATGAAAACTGAGCGTCTTGCCAAGTCTAGCCATCATCAGCATAAAAGTATTAGTTTATTCTAGTGCTTTTCTCTTCCTCCTCAAGCTGTCATCCGCAGGAAGACAAATGAGTCTTTTAGTTTATGTTTACCATAAACAACTAAGGCATTTTACCACCAAAGTCTCTAGTGATGCCAAAGTCAGTATGGGATAGCCACATTACGACATTTAAGAAGACAGCCTCCTCAAGCTTCCCAGGTTAACCTGGCAGAAAATCTAAGGAGAGTCTACAATTAGGTGTAATGAAAACTTCCCTTAGTCAAATGTTGGCTTCCTTTGATTCTAAAGATTCACTGACCCGTCCCTGCAAGTCGTCAGGATTTCTGGAAGTCCACGGTCACATCACGCTTCCCAAACTCTTTTCCCGTTCAATAATCTCTAAAACGAACTTGGTCACAGCAGACGTCTCTGTAACAACAAAAAGTACGGAAAAAACTCATGCCACATCCATGCATTAACACGGCTCAGGGAGGCCTGAAAAGGCGCAGCATGCACGGTTCTGCGGCCCTACCTGCAGCCACTCT
>NW_010520777.1:0-288 GCF_000687285.1 Phaethon lepturus
TGGGCTGCGATCTCGGCCAAATAAGGCCAAAGGATTTCGCTCTCCAGCATCTAATGTAACGGGCGATGAGCACGATGCTCAGCCGCCAGTAAATCACACGGAAGAAACACTGCAAGCATCTCATCCAGAGTGCATACGTTACAGATCCGTTTGTCTCTAGCTCCCCTTTTTCCTTTAAAGCCAGGGTGAAAAATATCTACGTAATTTGTCTGACAACTACATTTGCAGGGATTCTCCTGCATTTCAATAGATTGTGCAAGGGAAAGCGTTAAAAGTGAAAAGTTTATG
>NW_010520778.1:0-2069 GCF_000687285.1 Phaethon lepturus
GGCGCACGGGGCACCTCCCGCGGGGTCGGGCTGCTGGGACCCGCCGTCCAGCTCACCCTGTCGCAGACGCCCCTCGCTCAGGGCGCCCAGCACCGTGCCCGAGGTCCTGCGGGCTCAAATCCTCCTCCCTGACTTCGGGCACAGCACCAGTTTCCCGTAACACGCGTCAGAGGAAGAATCCTCTCACCACGTACAGCCCCCCAAGACATTCTCCCATATTCCCAGATAACACGAGATTATTTACCGCCATCAACGGGACCCCCCAGCAGACGGCAGCCCTCATCTCCAGAGTTCCTTCCCTCACTTTTGCATTTTGCCGCCCTCCCGGCTTGCACTGGGAGCAGTCCGAAACCCCGAGCGTTCCGCAAAGCTTCACCTCTTCTTTCCTTGGGCGTCCTGGGGCAGTCCCCGAGCTGCAACGCCGCTTTGCAACTCATCTCGATATCCCGGGGAAAGGACAAGCTTGCACGGACAAGCGCCAATCTTTTTTGGGGGGAGGGAAACAGAATTTCCCAGCACCATTAATGCCAGGACAGCAAAGCAGCCGATTTCTCGATTGTGCATCCCCAGCTCCTGTGTCCTCACGGTGGCATCGAAGTCCCCATCTTTGTCCACAGCAACCGCCACCTTGGACTCCACGTGGCGTCTTTTCAGGTGTGAACTTCACTGTCGACACCCGTCGCAAAGATGGATGTGATGCTTTCGTTGTCTGACACTCAACTGCATAAAACCTCACACCCTGGTAACGTCAGTGGAAATGAAGATGACCCCACGGGACATGGCGAGTGAGCGGCGTTTCCCGTTCAGAACCCTGGTGCAGGTTATGGCCGCGGAGGGGGTGTGTGCCACTCCAAGCCTTCCACAACAGCTTTACCATTAAGCCCCCCAAAAAAGCACTTCACCATAACTTACCGCCCAGCTTAAACCAGGCGTGAAACGAGTCTCGGAGCCCAGAGGCTCCAGCCAGCTGTGAATGAGGACAAAGGCACAGGGCTGTGAGTCCCGAGGCCGGGACGCCCATGGCTGATCCGCTTCCCGGGGCTGCGAAGGGCCCCCGACGGCCCCAGCAATGGGGAGCGGGCTGCGACGGGCCGCGTGCTATCAGCGTCTGTGCTTAACAGATCTCCAGTGCCCCAGCCTCTGCCAAGGCTGGGGGAAGATGCCAGAGGTGCCAAATTGCTGCACTCCAGCAGCTGAGGCGACAGTATCTGCTGACTATTTATACACAGAACAACATATGGCCACTAGCAATAATTGCGCATCGAGCAGAACGTTAGAACGGTTCTACTGCACCCTTAGCAAACCTTCACCATCCATCAGCCGCACAGATTATTAATCCCCCTCTCTGCCGTGCCACAGAGGTCAATCAAATGGGTGTGCTGCAAAGTATTGTTCTATGATGAACCCATTTTCTAGTTACTGGTGGTATCCATTATTATTTTAGTATTACTGATACTTAACATTTCTGCATAACAGAGAAGCTGTGTCCAGTCGTATCTGCCTGCCTAGACAAAAAACCAGACCTGGGTCTCCGCTGTGGTAGCCGGGTTCAATGCGAGGGAGCAAGGAGGGTTCGTCCTGGCAGAGGATCCGGTCTGAGCACCAGAAGGTCCCACTGCAAAAGCGTGTTTGCGGGAACAGCCACGTACATACCCTGCTCCCGATCTCCGCTCGTGTGGGAATACGAAGCAGTGCTGAGGCTGCACCTGCCTCCCTTTAGTAGATGAAAATAAAGCGCAAAACGGGGTTTTCGTACGGAAGCGTCATCATTCGCGAGGGCGAACGGCTGCGCCTTTAAAGCTGCAGCCCCGGGCAGGCGGAGGGGGGAGCACAGGAGGTACCCGCGGGGGACGGGGCGCGCCCCGCAGCCCCCCTGCAAGCGGCAGCACTAAGCGCTCGCCGGTTTGCATGGGTGTTTTTAGCAGTGAGAAAAGATCCATCTCCCTGAAGGTATTTTCTCCGACACGACGGGCACATCCTCTGTCCCTCCGCAGCTCTAGGGAAAGGAAGACAAACGCCTCTTCTCTGCCCAATTCTGCCGCGGGCGACGCAGAGGCGCAGCAGGCAGC
>NW_010520779.1:0-378 GCF_000687285.1 Phaethon lepturus
CGGGACAAAGACGAATCCCGACGCAGCTGCACTAGAGCACGGGCAGCAGCGCGGATCGCACGGCCGCAGAGTTTGCTATCGGCCCTTGCTATCCGCCATTGCGTGTGTCCCAGCTGCTTCTCGCGGGCCACGTGCTTTTATTTATGCTCTCCTGCTTGAAAGTACTGTTATTTTTGCTGTGGTTTTTTTTTTTGCCCAGTGAGACAGAAGTAGAAAACACAACTGCCAGCTTGTTTAGCACCCACCCAGCCACCATAGCGACCGACTAGCGAAGGCAAAAAGCAGCAACGCCCAGTCCGCGGGCAGGGCAAGGGGGAGGACGAAACCTGCTTGTCCCGACAGTCAGCCGCAGCGGCCAGGAAGGGTCCGGGAACCCCA
>NW_010520779.1:392-2303 GCF_000687285.1 Phaethon lepturus
GGCAGCCCCAGGCTAAGTTTGCAAACTGAGCAAACGAGGGCTTGAAGAGGAGTACACACGGCCACTTAGTGGTGTTTTGGATAAGGAGCTAAATATTCATGTAGCATTTCCAGAGCAAGTCATCAGCCCAGCTCCTCCATGTGGGCTGTGCTGGAAGAAGACAGCGGCTCCCAGGGGATGAGGCGAAGGGTCTGAAAGGCACCACGCTCCCAGGGTCCCTTCGCCCAGCGTTAACTTACATCTAAATCCAAGCCAAGGAACAAGCCAGAGGTAAACGGGAGGCTGGCCAGCTGATAGTGAATCGTTCCTGCTGTTCCGACCGGGATCACCGCTTCACAGAGAAAAAAAATGATCGTTACAGCATCAGGAAATATGCAGCGACACAAACTGCTCCCCTGACCCCAAGGCCACCAGCCAGACCTCACACCCACGGCCAGGTCCCCAGCATGCGCTTCCGTGGGATGCTCGCTGCCACTCGAAAGGGGCAAAACATCCCCCAAATTCAGCTCTGTAGGATCTGCATTTAGAACGTAGCCCCAAAAGCGCACCAAATAAGCTAAATCCAAGGGTGATGTATGAAAATGGCATCAGGAGGGCCCGGGTGCGAGCAATCCGCTTGGACTGCTCAGGTGTGAATTCGAGGTTCGGTGACAGCCCTGCAGAAGCGCAGCTCCTCCCTGACGCACTGAGGACTAGACGTGGGAAAGGACGCTTCCTACCACGGGACTGCGGGGAACGAGGGGAAGCAGCACCTCCTCCTCCACAAGAAACGCACCGTTGAGAGTGCCCAGGAGCTGGATGTTCACAAGGTTGACCACAATATCAACTACTGGACACAACTGCAACACAAAGCAGAAACGTGACCGCTCAAGCCCCCTCGCCACCCCTCTGCAGGGAGCCCTCACCCGACAGCCTGACCAGACCCACTCCTTTTCATCTAAATCCCAGGGAAACACGTGCGCGTGGCATTAAGGCAGCAGCTGGGATGCTGCGAAGGACTTGGGGGCAGCGGCGCATCCCTGGAGCTGTGGTACCACACCAAAGGGGACTGCTTAGAACTGCGGAACATTTCGGGCATCGCCCCGTGGGCAGAAAGACGCCGGCAGCCCCAGGCTGGCCCAGGGCATCCCTGCCGAGCGGCGCGAGCCAGTGAGGTGGGAAAGGAGCACAGACAGACGGCGCAGCTTGCTGTGACCTTGTAACGTGCTGATCCTGACATTTCTGCGTTTCGGCTATGAAAGGAGGGCAGTCTTCAGGCTTACCAAACCGGGCAGAGTTGCTGTCAGCTGGTTAAGCACTATCTCATTTACTGATAGGGAGAGTAAGCTGGAAAGGAAAGAAAAAAATTTGCAATCACTACAAACACTTCTCCAGGACAGGAGACCAAAGGATCTGCAGCCTTCATTTTAGACACTACCACGTCCTCAGTCATCCCTTCAGGGACAGCGCTGCAGCTAATACTGGCAAGAGCAGGGGCTGTGCAGAAGGCAGGCAGGGCAAGGAGCTGCTCGCCTCACCGACGGGAGAAGGGGCTGATTTCTAAGAAGTGAAGGCTTCAGCGCTTGGGCTGTGCGGACACCATTGCACGAAAGCAGTGAGCCTCTCGCAGCGCAACCCCAGTTTGGTTGTCTCCCTCTGGTATTTAAATCAGTGCTGTAGTTAAGGGAAGGTGGAGTTGTTACGGTGTATCTCCGCGTTAGCTGTTGGAAACAAACGATTTACACGCGGAATAACAAGAGGAGAGATCTGCTGTGTAGCATTTCAACACTGCTGCTGAAGAGATCACTCCGGGATGCGTGATGCCTACAGGCAGCACAGGGCCATTTACTTTTGATAATCCATATATTTCCGGACTGTTGAGTTAGAACATGCAGCAGCACACTTGGCAAGGCACAGACAGCCGGAATTCAT
>NW_010520779.1:2334-12324 GCF_000687285.1 Phaethon lepturus
TTCTGCCTATAGACACATCTGAGGAACTGCCACGAAGTCAATCATCGCGCGCAGGCACACTCCCCCTCACCCCACGGGGAGCTCCCTTCCCGCGCACCGTCGCTTTAATCCTGCTAAAACTTAAAATACGACTCCCAGAGCAGGTGAGCCGTGTTCTCTATTCACTTACATAGTCTCTTTCAAAGCAGCTGCTGCCCTGATTGAAATATAATGCATAATGCAAAAAATAATTAGGAGAAATTCAATGAACCTGAAAAGTGAGTAATTCAAAAGCAATAAAAGAAAATATTTCCCATGATCAATTTGCTGCTGTATTCATCAATACATGAAGTCAGCAAATTCTTTCTGCCAAGAATTTAATAAGACTGAGCGAGAGATGGGACGTTTGCATGGAACTACACACACCCACCGCAGCCAGACCAGAAGTCCGTATGCCCAGCATCTGTCCGTGCCAGCAGCCAAGGGCAGAGCGTAAGACCAGGGCAAGCAGTGGTGCTGGTTTCCTAGAACACTCCCTGCCCTATTATTCCTAGCCTTTGGACATCAATTCGCTATCTAAGTCTAAAGAAAGCGCATTCGAAGAGGCACCAAACCTCGTACTTCAGATCTGAAAATTTCCACAGGCAAACAGGGCAAATTAATCCTCATCTTCCAACGACCCAAGTTTTTTGCCAGTTCCACTGAAGCAACTGGCTTTGGCAATGGGAAAGGAATTACTTCCCTGAGGCCTGGCTCTGTATCAGCTTAGCACCGTCTGCGTCCTGGCAGACTGTCTAGATCACTAGATAATGAAATGAGGATTGCGGGCAAAGGAAAACATAAATCCACAGGAACTTACCCAGAAAGGAGCTTGATCTTTATGGCGCCAAGAATGCAGAGGCAGTCTTCAATGACGACCTGGACCGTGCCCGATTCAAAATTTGTGCATTTAATGTTTGCAGTGATGTTCACATCCACTAAGATATCAATTAGTTCTGAAAGAAGGCCAACCAAGCTGAAAAAAGTAAACGGGTTTAACAGATTTCACCTCAGCCTCTAACCAGAGCAACTCAGCAATGCCAGTAGCCACAAACTGCACCTCCACCTCCTGCAACGCGTTACAAATGCCACAAGCCATCTTCTGGTGCCCGTTCTGCTCTGTGACTTTATTATAGGTTAGAATCGCCTAGAAATCCATAAAAGATGCAAACTGTTGCACAACAGGAAGCCTGTGGGGAGGGGTTTCCCTTAACAGCCACCAGACACTCACCAGTTGCCGCTGAGCTCCAGCTTTGCGGCGATGGTCAGCTGGACCCCGATGCCTGGCAGCAGCACCACTGACAGCCTGGGCAGCCGAACCTTGACAAGGTGCAGGCTGCAAACAACAGCAAAAGCTGGCACAAATTAAAAGCATTTTCTGATAGCCCGGCAGCTGTACCCACTGGGGAACCCACAGCACCCACAGCACCACAGCCGCCTCCAGCTGGAGGCACGAGTATTGTAAGCAAGAGATACCAGCTCCAGGATGAGAGACAGAGCCCGCAGCGGAAACCCAAAAGAAGGCAACCTAGAATCAGCTTTGGGGTGGAAGCCAACTTCAGAGGGAAGTCAACCTTTTCCCTCTGTGGCCCCTTCCTCCCTCTCTCAGTGCTGTCAAGCATCTCAGATAGCAAAAGCCGCAGCAGTGCCGTCATTCTGCACCTGCATCCATAACCCGCAGTGCACTTCGCCATCCGCTTTGCTACTACACAGAAAGCTTTTACTGGGTCAGAATTTCAGTATCAAAAGAGACCAAGGATAACTACTCGGGCCAATCGTGCCAACTGCAGTTCAGGTTTTGCTGCTTCAGGATTGATGGTGAAGGTGCGCTCACGGAGAAGCCCTCGCCCCCCACTTACCCCGTGATGCTGGTGGGAGCGTTCAGCAGGCCCCCTTCACCCATGATGTTTGGGAGCACAAGACCCTGCAGGTGCTGCTGGAGAAGCCCGTTCTGAAGTATGGCATCTGAGAGTACTGGAAAACATCTCTGCATGAGGACCGGCGCTTCCAGCCGTGACCTCGCTCTACTCGCTCAGATCTGTCCCGGCAAAGGCGTCACACAACAGAGCCCCATCTCTCCCCAAAACTCCTTATAAAGTCATTAGCTGTGTCGATGCAGTCAAATCACACCTATTTTACAACGTGCGCTAAACCAAAGCTGCCCTTAGTGAATTAACCAGGAGGGACAGCAGTGGAGAGCGTCCCAGACCTCCGACGTAAAGGTTACAGCACGGTTGTGCACTACCAGAAATGGCAGCGACCGCACTCCGTGGTTCTGCCCCAACTCACAACTTGTTTCCCATCTGTAAAGGGGTTTTGGGGTTTTGTTTGTTTGTTGTTTGTTTTTTTTAAAATAAGCAACTTGAAACAAGCCTCTTTTTGTTTTGCTGGAGCATTGCAAATACTAACATGGCTGCTAAACTTCACAGCAGTTGTTTGCCAAGTATCAGCTGCGCCGGTATGGAAATGAGAAACTAAGACAAAAGGAGGAAATAATCCAGACCTAGCCCTGAAGTTCAGTACGGCTTTTTGGGCCAAACGTGTCCCAGTTCTAGAGCGGCGAGATGTCCCTGACCCATTAACCCAGCGATGGCTGTCAGAAGCTCTGAGCAAAGTCTGCAGCCCTAGGGAACTACACAATAACGATGAAGACGCTCAGGAGGTTTTACTCCACATCACGGTCCCACATAGCTTTAAAAAACAAACACAGCTCCTGTTTTCTAGTTACCGTTCTGCATTGCCCCTGGACTGACGGCACAGGACAGACCGGACAAGACTTCTTGAGAGGGCGAGAGGAGGCCACAGAAAAAGAACATTCCAAAAAGCTTCAACATCGTGATCTGCAGAAGACTCCCCTGCTGACAAGGGAGACATCGGCGTGAAAAGTGGGGGAAAAGCCTCTAAGAGGAGATCCCGGTGTCCCTACGAAGAAAGAGGTCGAGCGAGAAATCCCTCTTCTACTCTTTATTATGCTCATTAAGACTCTGCTCGAGCCTGGGGCAGCAGGACCTTGTTCATACCCACACACATGGACAGACTTCAAGCGCGAGTCAATAAAAGCCCTTTCCTGGTCCTTTGTGACTGGCCTAAAATATTCTACACATTTACACAAAGGAAAGCCGAACTGCTTTTCCCCTGACCTGGTGTTTAAGCAGTCGTTATTTCAGTATCCCTTAGGTGAAAAGTTACACAGTTTTGGTGAGGGTCTTTGCCGAGGGAAGCATCTGAGGATTGTTCTTGTTCTTTCTAACTTTCAAATGCAATAAACTAAAGCTCAAGTGATAAAAATAGGCTAGCTATGAAGTTATAAATAACAATTATTAACATAAATTATGAAACGACGGGCATAGGCAGATGATTAGGACCTTGGCGCACAGCAAAACCTCGAAGTAAAGAAGCCGAGCCACGGGTGTCCTTCCAGAGCTGTAAGGGGCTAACGCTGCTGCCACGCACGTCCCCCTGCCACCGCGCAGCCGTCGCCAGCCGAGGCGCGGAGGCACAGACCATGGCATTACCTGCATCAGCTGCAGCCAGCCGGGAAGGGCCCTCGGCTCCGCGCGGGCTCTTCTGGAAGTCGTCGAGCCTCTGCGTCGTCCTCCCTCTCTTTTCCCCCCCCCCTACAGCTGAGATGGAAGAAGTCGCCCTTATATAAAAACTGCAGCCGGCCAGACACACCTTTTCCTCACAACCTCCACGTCTCACGAGCAGGCATCCCTCAATACTCTTGCTCTTTGCAAGCAACACCCAGCTGCCACCTCGCTTGATTTATACGAGGTAACGTCACCGCTGACTTGACCGGTTGCCGTTTGCCTTTGTGGCCTGGATCACTCAGACGCCGCTTCCCCCCCCGCAGTCTGTCTTAAAAAAGATGCTCTGGGATGGTGCCCCGGGGGGGTCCCCGTGCTTTGAGGAAACCAACTTTAGGAAATCACGAGAATTCCTGAAGCGTCCGCATCCGACAGGAGGCTGGTGGGGCTGCCTGCACGGGGAAGGCAGCGCACGGAGCACACGGGCACGGATCAAGGAGGCTTGTCGTAGGAAACGATCTACTTTTCCCAATCCCTGAGGAGTTGTGGGACTTACAGTGCTCATTCCTATTTCGAATGCAACACGGGAAAAAGATTTTCTTGACAAAAAGCAATGTGGAGAGGTTGCAGAAACCTGATAAATGTTGTCTTTGTTAAGACCGAGCTTCAAATTGATTTCAGTTGTATCTGTAAAGAGTGTCATGAATTGACTGTAAAAAACGAAGCTGTAATGAAATGTATAAAGCCAACAATAAATATCATTTTGAATAAGCAATGCTTATGCTAGCTCATTAAGCCAAGGGCAGCAGAAACATGTATTTCAAAGGAAAACCTCATCCCACAGAGACGAAAATGTCATCCCTCAGCAGATGCCTTGGCCGGGCTTCACGGAAGTTTCCATTGTGCAGGGCCCTGGGCAGATCTTATCTGGGGACTTTGTTTGGGTCTGGTCACCCATGTTCAACAGGGACGGACTCAGATGGAAACCGGGCAGCAAAAGGCTGCGAGATGACTGGGAAACTGGAGAGGGGCCGGCGCGCTCGGCCTCGAGCAACAAAGACGAGCAGAGATACCATCGTTCTCCACAAACACAGGAGAGGCGTAAATACTGGGGAGGGAGAGGAGAGCTGCTCAGGCTCAGGGACAATGTTGGCACAGGAACAAACGCGAGGGAATACGTCCAGGTAGGAGAAAGCTGCTATCACCACAGTGAGTTTTGGGCTAGCTTTCCCAGGGGAATACAGAAGGCAGCAAAAACAGTTTTAGGATGCTCTTTGATACCAAACAAGGTGTTTTCCCGCAATAACAGCAAAGTGCTGTCACCGAGCAGGAAGGTCCTTCAGCAAGTGCTTCCAAGGACTCAGACCCAGCGAAGCAATCCCATCACAGAAACGCTTTACGAGCTCTTGTTTTATTTATCACACACTCAATCTGGCCTGCGTGTGGTGTGCCGATGACAGCCTAGTCCCAGAAACAGGGAACGAACTCAGGCCCTCCGAGAAAGCTGGAGCAGTAGAGGGAAGTCAAAAGTCATCTCCACCACAAGAAGCAGCCCGGCTCCCTGCTGAGAGCGTGACTGCAGCGCTCGGTCAGCGAGGAACAGACACGGAGCAACACCACCAGCTCACCTCCAGCATCTCCCGCAGGCCCTTTGTGGGGTGCGCAGCGCAGAGCCACGCAAGCGGGGTCCCTCCCGCAGCCGACCCCCAGGCAGCCGATCCCTTTCCAGCACGTCGCGTGCCCCCATCCGGCCCCCGGCTCTAGCCTAGCTTTCCCCGTGTTCTCCCCGTGTGTCTCAGGGCAATTTACCCTTACAGCTTTTATTGCTGGCTCTGCCCCTTGCCCTAACGTGCTTTTACTGCCTGGGACAACCTATCCATGTGTCTCCTTTTTTATTCCCTTTCAAAGAGCCTCATCCAAATGCACAAGGCCGAGTGGTCGCCACAAATGTCCACAGCGAAGCGTTCAGGAGGCTGCTCCAGCCTTGCACACGCTACAGGAATATTGCTGCTGGCCGACGTCAGCTACTGAGCATGCACAAAAGCAGATTTCCAAATGGCTTCAGACATGCCGCTGTGCGCGCAACGAACACCCGAGTCGCTGCAGACGCACAACACGGCTGCACGCTCAAATCAGATCATCTTGCAGCTGAGGCAGATACCTGTGTTCGCGCCCGACGCACACGTGTCACACCACCGGCAGCGGCTGTACGGAAAGCAGCACGTTTTATACACCGCTGGAGATATCTCTTCTTGCTACGCGAGCTTTTCTTGTTCAGTCATACCCTTTGCCTCCCTCTCACGCACCTATATTTCATTCTCTCCTTGCAGCCGTGATTTAGATATCGCTTACCAGAAGGCTGAATTCAGTTCTGCAGTGACAAGGGAATATATATTAAAATGAAGCATTGCAAGAAATGCTAGAAGAGATTATCACAACACAAATGCCGGAAAGTGGAAGGGTTTATGGGAAGACTAACACCCGCAGAGGAAAGACGCTCCGGAGCCGCCTGCCTCTGGCATTCTGAACTGTCCTGAGCTTGTGGCTCAGAGAGATGGCAGGTTAAACAGCAACAGGAAATTTAGAAGAGTGATATTAAAGTAAATAAATATTAAATATTATTACATTCACTGATTTTTTTTTTCTCTAATGTTCAGGACCATAGAAGACTAGGAAAACTTAGGAGAATTGCATACATCTCAAACTTAAAAGTTGAGCAACGTTAAAGAACAAAAAAAGAAAAAAAAAGTTTGACCACCACCACCACATTTTTATGACAAACGGTGGTTTTGCAGGGGTTTTCAGACTACAGGAACACAAAATTTCTTAATTGTTATGTGGCAAATAGAGTAACCTCAGCCTGTAAAACTTCTTTAAGGGGCAAATAGTAACTCCTTAGTAAGAATACACATAAACCGAATCCTGTCCCTCGAGGTGAAAAAGCTAAAACTGGGAGCGTGAATTACACCCTGTGATGGAGCTGCCTTATACAAATATTCAGACCGTTCTCTTGCAGGGACACTTCCTAGAAGTGACTGCTTCCAGACGGATGCTGTGAACATTAATGAACTTGCTCAGTTCAAACGCCAATGGAAAGTAACTTCCCTGATGTCCACAAAAAGAAGTCAGCTCTAGAGACAGGAGAAAGTGCTCTGCTAGGAAAGCGACACAGTAAAACCTCAAATTAGCTGCCAGAACAAAATCTGGGGAAGGAAAGGGAAAAATGAAATAAGTTTTAACCACTCACTGCACCTGGGCTGTGAGCTTCCAGCCTGGTTTCCGAACAGTTAAGCTCAGCTTTATGAGCTGTTTTCCCCACCTGCCACCGTACTGGCAAAGCCGTCGCATTTGGTCTGATGCCTCGGACAGCGTGTTGGTCAGCAGCAATTCAGTCCAGAGACTGGAAAACAAATGCACAGAGAAGTGTTACTTGATGCTGTATTCACTTTGCCTCATTGCGAGCAGCCTTGCTCGGTGGAGATTTTTTCCCACTCCTATTTATAAAATTGCTCAGGGAAACGGAAGGAGGGAACCTCTCTCTGAGCTCCCCAATCCAGGGTAATGCGGTGAATTATGCTGACCAGAAACGCTGTGTTATTGAAGCATCAGCCTTTGTAAAGTTACCTGTGCTCTTTTTTGGTTGGGATGAATAAACCCTCCCAGAGACAGACTCAAAAAGCTAATTTCTAGCAACAGGATTTCTCAAAACATGAACTAAAACCTCCCAGAAAGGAGCCGGAGAGTTCTAGTAAGAACTGAAGGGATCAAACCCTCCTCAAGTTTTGGGACCAGACGTTAGCCCAGGATTGCCGGAAACCCACAATCCCCACAGCCAGAGTGCAGTTGGTTTAGCAGCTTTCATCGTCAGCAGTCGACGAGGACACAGCAGCTTAATTAATACCAATCACCCTTTATACCAACAGCGAGCCTTGCCAAATCGATCCCAGGCTCGCACTGACCCAGGACTCCTGCTTCGCGCACGCACCGAGACTCGTGGCGCGTTGTGCGTGGGCAGACGTCAAAAGCATCCTTTCCAGATGGACTTGTGTCTGATCGCTCACCCGTGCAGTTTCCTACCCAGGGAACTCGAGAAGCAGGAACATCGTCTCGGGGAAGGGCCGCGCAGAGAGCGCAGGCAGGAAAAACAGGGAGAACACCGCGAGAGTCACGGCCAGCAGCTGTGCGGAGCTGCCTGTCAAAAGGAGGGAGAACAGCGGCATTGACTTCTGGCTGCATCCGCAAGGCCGAGCATTAACAGCGAGGCAGAGTAAAATCGCTGCCATGAGATAACAACAAATCAATGTCTCCAAGAATTTTATAGACGGGAAACTTTCTGCTTCCAACATGTGAAGTAAAATGAGCGTAATGTTATCGGCCGTAGGAAAGGGACAAACTTCATTAGCCAGGTGCAACGTGACAGGTTGCAGTGCAAAAATAGAGGCACTTTTGCAGACGTGTCGCCAGGCCTCCACACAACATCAGAGCTCCACAACGCAGTGCTGAAAGCACTGGCCACAGGACTCGCAGGGGAGCCAAGCCATGCCGGGCAGGGAAGTCTAGGAAGCCTTGCAAATCCTTCCGCAGCCGCGAACACCAGCGGCTTCGGGCAGGCGCTGCTTTCACCAAGTTTTGCAAGATTTTGCCAGCGTCTGTCATCGCCCTGTGGAGACTGAGTTGAAGTCAAAGTTCTGCCCTTGGCACCTTTCTGGGTGGATATCTTGCATCTTGGCTTTTTCAGGTCTGGCACATCCCAGGTTTCCCCAGGGCACCCTTTTTCACCCGGCCCCACACCAAGCAAGCTTGGCCGCTTGCCGCAAATCACCTGATGTTCAAAGGCTTGGTCAGGTCAGCAGGAGAAGCCGTAACCTCCCCGCAGGACTGCCGGGAGCCCCCAGAGAAAGGGCACGGGGCACGCGCAGGCTCGCTGCCCCACGTTTGGGGTGCCTGGCCAGAAGCAGCCCCACGTGTCTGCAGGCAGCCGATCTCCACCGGCATCCCTGCACGTGTGCTGCCTGGCGCACGCTCACGCGTCCCCCAGCAGAGACATCCCCCAGTGCGGATTTCTCAGCGATGCAGCGTGCACCTTAAAGTCAAATCTAGTCCTACGTTTTAAACAAATTAATCCCTTTCCTGCCGCCTTCTCATCACTCCCAATTGCTTGCGCTGCGAGCACTGCGAACCCTCAATTCCTCCTCGCTCTTCATTCTGCCGATTTATTTTTTGCCTTCCTTCCAGCCTGGAAAACGGATTCCTGCCCATTTCAGTGCCTCAGAAAGTGTCAGCACTGTGGTGCCAACAGAGACTTCTTAAATAAAGACAGCTATTTCCATTTGACTGAAGGAGAGCAACACAGACTCAAAGCCATGTTTCTGTCTTGCCTCAGGTTTGGAGAAGCTTTGCTTTCCAAAAAGAAAAGCAATATTGAGTGAAATTGTCTTTGATGATCTCTATTAATTCCTGGGAAGAATTAGCAACAGTCGTATATAACACACATACATCTTCTCTAAGTAAAGATTTTAGGCTTTCTGTCTTATTCTCAGCTTTTAAGAGTGACTTGACATGGTCTCTTTGGATACATCATCAGCAGAGGTGGCAGCATTAGTGCCGTGCTTTGCCCAGACATTCCTCAGGGGATAAATTACAGCCCCTGCAAGTAGTCAGGGGTTTGGAGTCAGCGTTATGTAAATAAATACTTATTTCTAGGGAGATACCAACTGCTCTAAAGAAACTGCAGCTGAAACCAGAGAGGCAGTTCATGTTAAACAAACCGTGCTAATGAGTTCGTTACCCCATCTTGTACGACTGAGGTCTAACTCACCCATATGCTATGTCCCTTCCATGATCAGTCTGGTATCGGCTGGTACAAGGATCCTGTCTCAGGGCAGATGCCTCAAAACACTAGAAGGGGAGACAAAGAGGCATTAGAAGAGATAAAACCCAAAGCAGGCTGGAGAGGGTGAAGAATATGGCCACGCTGGCCGGGCAGGCAGCTGTCCTGCCTCCGGCCCTGCTGTGGCTCAGCATCCCGACTCATGCCTACAGCCGCGCGTCACTGGGGAGTACCTATCTCTTGTCCAGCTCTAATGCACCAGGGAAACATCTCATGTGCATCTTCCCTCGGTTCCCCTTTCCAAACTGGAGAGCAATTTCGATGCAAAAAAGGCGTGAGGACCCCAGCTCTCAGAGGGGGAAACAAGTGAACGAGCGCGAGAAACAGCCGCATTTCCCCTCCCCATGGTGCAGGCAGGGCTGGAGCCCGGCGCTCCCCCGGGACCAGGGCCCGTGCTGCCCAGACGCCCCGGAGAGGTCTCCCAGAGGCTGGTGAAAACACACCCACGCGCTGCTGCGCGCCAGAGCGCGAGGCACAGGGCTCCGGAGACACGCCAGGCGCAGGGAGCAGGAAATGGCCCCCACGCACACCCAGCGCGGGGCCGAGGCTCGAACC
>NW_010520780.1:0-1818 GCF_000687285.1 Phaethon lepturus
CCGCAGCAGCCCTGGCAACCAGGACCAAGGCCAGAAGAAAGTTTCCATCTGCTGCTTCAGCCTCTCCTGAAGATGAGAGTTCACAACCGAGAAAAATACTGATTTCCAGATTAGGAGCTAATGACGAAAACGGGTGAATAAACAAGCACAGAACCATGGTTTTGCTCAAGTAAATCTAGTTAAGTCAATACACTTATACTAGAAGAAAATTCGACATAGACGTTCTAAAGTTCTTATTTGCAGCAGCGGCAGCAAAGAGGAGCGGGATGGCAGCCCTGTACAGAGGGAGGTGCGGCACGGGCACGCTGGAGCGCGGCGCCGGCGCCCTGTAGATCGCTACGCTACAGGCCACCATCTCCGGAGAGTTCTGCAGGGAAAGGGCCCTCAACCACGCCAGGATCAGCAACCGAGCACAAGCCACGCTCCCGCTGCACCCCTCCTTCCCAAGAGAGACTAGCACACTGCCAAAAACATGTGTTATCACAGGCAAGTGAATAATATGTCTAAAGATCTGTAGAGTTCGCTGAAATTTCAGAAACTATTCATTTAACAGTTTCCATTTTTTGAAGCAGAAAAACCTATCAGCTACATAGCAATGAAAATTTCAAAATTTCTTGAGATGCAATTTTGAATCAAATCTCCCTCCACACATAATAGAAGAGGGGAAACTTTTTTTAAGTCAATGGTTGTAGCCAACTTTAATGAAAAACCCTGAAATTTCTTGGCGAAATGAAGGACAAAGCAAATAATTTAAGAAAAGATATTTCAGTGTCAAGCTTATAAATTTCAGTGAGAAAAGGAATTTTTAGACAAAGACTTGAAAAAATACTTTGATAGCATATTTCATGTCATTCATCACTGGTTACTTTTCCTACAGCTCTTCACTTTCTGGAAATATTTTAAACTCATGTTTTAACCTCACCCTTAGGAACAAAAAGTTACTTTTATTTTTCCCCTCTAATGTTGTTCTTATTCTTTAAGAGGATGGATTTTCTCTCTCAGATTGTAACAAAACCACATCTGCTACATAAGTAGGCAGCATCTTCTCAGCTCTCTTTTACTGTTATTACCATTTCTGAACAGATTTTTGTGTGTTAATTATAGAACTCGATTGTTTGGATAGTCTCTTTTGATGAGCTTTCTGCCCTGCACCATGAACCCCTCCGTTATTGTACAGCTGTTTTACTTCCAAATGCTCATCAGGGTTTTCTAATTGTCAAGCTGTCCCAGCAACTAGTTCTTTTGACCTAAAAGTCAAAGAAAGGGAGTCACCCTTGTCTCCCCGACATGAATACCGCAGGAGTCCCAGTGGCCCCCCTAATACCTACGAGACAATGCCCTTCCAGATCATTGCCACTACGAGCATAATTGGGTTTGGGGTGAAACGAGAAGATTTTAAATAGGATGAATTAATGAGTTTCTTGTAAAATTAAGTCGTTCTCCTGGTCCAATCTAATTACTCACTGTAATGCCCCTGAGGGTGATAAAGAAAGATCCTTAGAAGCCAGGGGAAAAAAAAAAAAAGAAAATAAAAGGGAAAAAAAAAAGCTTTCTCTTGAGCTTTTCTTAAAAGTCAAGTTGTAGAATTTGATGCGATACACCAAATGCTGTTTCCAAATAACGTCAGATTCCTTTGATGTTCACAGTGCAAAATCTTTGCCTCCTGTTAACAATGATTGTACGATTACTACAAATTAAAACAAGTTCTCCATTTTTAACCGTATCTCTGATGAGAAAACCAGTATTTCTACACACTGTGCGGGTATTTCTGTTGTATGAATGACAAGAGGAAACACAAACACAATCCCACTAGGGAAA
>NW_010520780.1:1830-2425 GCF_000687285.1 Phaethon lepturus
AACCTAGGCTGTTTGACTTCACTTTTACCCCGTGACTGGGTACAAACCTGGGAAATTCAGAACAGAAATAAAGGGACCTCGGCGCACAAATGTAGTATGATGCAAAATCCAAATGCTGTTTAAGCCACTGAAATTCTGCACACAGGTACACTCGCAGGCACACACGCAGACCTCCTGTGCAAAGCCGCCACATAAACTGAGTGGAGGAGCTTTTCATACAGCCAAATCTGAACATCCTTAAAAAAGCACTTTTAAATAACTCTTTGGTTATTTTTTCCCTTGTAGCAACCTTGACTACAAGTCTGCAGCTTGTGCTGTGGTTTGGTTGTTTTAAACTCCGGGGACTGACCCAGTGGTGACAGGAGAGCTGCAGCCCTGGCTGGACTGGAGGAAAGCACGGCCCCCCCCAGGGCTGTCTGCTCCTCTGCTGGGCTGCACCAGGCTTCCTCCGGCGGTTCCTGGGGTGGGGACCGCAGGTCTGGCAGGTGACGTGACCCTGCTGCCGCTCACCTCGCACACACGTCCCTCCCAGAGCCGGCTGCAAGCAGCGCACGGCCCCTCTCCCCCGCTGCCCTGGGCGAGCCCAGCCTGTGCG
>NW_010520781.1:0-21641 GCF_000687285.1 Phaethon lepturus
CCGTGCCCTCGGGGCGGGCGTTTGCGCGCCGCAACACAGCAGCCACGCAGCTCCCTGCCGGGGCTGGAAACGGACTTTCATTGCACCCACCTCCCATGCTGTACGTGAGTGCAGCAGTTAGTAAAAGCTAAATCCATTTAAAATCATTTTAAGAGGGAAAATAAGGCCCTTTCTGGGGATATTATTTCTAAGTCATGTTTTACTCTGGCATTAATATACTTTTGGAATGCATGAGAGCTCCTTGCACCCAAGGCAGCTAATAATGGTCTATTAAAAGACACCATCTCTGTTTCCTAATGCTCTATCAAAGGTTCATTGATGAAAATAACCATCTGAATGCTCTCATCAGCTTTAAGGAGTTCCATAAAAGAATGAAATATGCTTTCCTCATAATTGCTTTTGTATAAGATTTATGAGAACGTGAGTAACGGATAAACTGGGCTCTTGCTGAACAAGGCTCAGATTTAAAATGTGCCGATGCAAATGAGAAAGTAGCCAAACTAAGAGATGCTAAAGAGATGACAGAAATTTGAAAGTGTTTGCAAAAGCCACAAGTTACCCCATACACCTGGCTACATTCACTGCTGGTGTAAACACACACTGCTCCAGTGAGGCCAAAGGTACTGCGTCGGCTTGCTCTAGCAGTGAATTTGGGTTTGAGAGGCCAGTCACCTGAACAGCTCACAGCTGAGAAGCTGTGAAGCATCTGGAAGATGTCCTGGGTATAACTATACAGCTGATTAAGCAGTAGCCACCTGCACCTGATGTTGTATGTGTAAAGAACGTCACATGCTTGGGGAAAAAGTCATCATCCCTTAATGCCTGGCAGCACTGTTCTGCTCCTGCCAACAGTAAAAGTAGCATCGGTGGGAATGGTCTGTGTGGTTAGTGTGGTGGGATAATTAAATCCCATTTGCCAGCTATTCATCTGGCTTAAACAGCCAGAGGTGCAATGGTCATCGCTGCGTCTCTTTACCATTACATCGCTAATATGGCCTTATGAGCTTTTAGCTCAAAGATTACCTAAAGCACAGGATTGATGCTGGGGAGATTTTTTATCTATTTCCAACTCTGCTATCTTTTTGTGGTGTCAATTCACTTTTTTGTCCTCAAGTTTTCCACTTCCAAAACAGGAATAATGATTCCTTGCCCAATTTCATTGCCCTTTAGGAGGTAATCAGATACTACAGATGTAAGTGCCACTTAAATACTTGTAAACATGCCTGTGTCACTCTATATGGTAAGGCAATCACTACGCTCTCACTCAACGCAAACAAACTATTCAGTCACATACAGTGAGGGTCTGAAATTGTTAACGTATGCACTCTTCTGAGGTTGTTCCACCTCTATGAGCCTTTGACATGCCTAGCTATGTGTCCAGAGTGAGCTCAGGGGTAGCCCAGTCCCACACAGAAGTTGAGAAGAGATGGTGGGCATCAGTTCAGCGCTAGAAGATATTCATGATGTGAGGTTAGATGTTTTTTAGATTTTGAATCTAAAAAATTTTGAATCTGCCAAAATCTGAGTCTATACAGATGTGCATGTTCTGTCAAGCACTGCCTCTCTTTCTTGCTTTATACACAGGCAGACACACACCCACACACACTTTAAGACTTTCAGTGTGTCCACATTTGGGTATTATTTTCATGCAGAACAGCCAAAAACCAGCATCCAAAATTTTACACCAAAGATTTGAAGCTTGTCAGAGCCATAAGTGAGAACAGAGCGTAAGAGCCAGACGTTTTGGTCAGAATCAGTAGAACAGCCATACTTTTAACACCCTAGTTATTCATTCAGCTTCTCCTTCTTTTTCAGCTAATTAAACTGAGAAGACTTTATGGAAACTGTTGCCAAATGTTTAAAATCAGAGCAGTTCAGTCGTTATTTCAGTCCCAGGTTACTATGGTAAATTGTACATGCTCACCTCGTGCATTCATTTGTGAACGTTTGGCATATCAGTGATTAATTAATATTAATGTCAGAAATCACTTCAGACTTGCTTTATGCTAGAAATCACACACAATCCTGGCTCTAATCACCCGGCACATAAGGAAACTTTAATTGATAACCCAGGTTTAATATCCATCAGGAATGGATTCTGTAGGAGGAACAGAGCAATGTTCCCTGTAATCATCCTAGAGGAGACAGAAAGCTTGTTCTACCAACATCAAAGAAGATTAGGCAGCAGAAGCCTGATAGTAAAGTAGCAATTATGGAGGGGTTTTTTTAATTCTGTGCACCTGCTTCATCAAAATAATAGGCATCTTTTAGCAAAATAACCTGAAACTCAGTTCACTGACTTTCAATTATCTGATGCTGGGAAATTCATCTGGAGAGACATGAAAAAAGGTGATAGACACACAGTGAAATAAAGAGAAGGGGGAAATTAGAATGAGGGAAAATATGAGGGCCTGTGTAAGTGGGTGTTATAAATATCCTGTGCCTTGAGCTGACTATAGGAAGGGAATAATTTTGCTGATTTAGGATTGTAGCATCAGGAACATTTGACCAAATCAGTCCCTGGTGGAGAGGCTTTGACTACAGTAAACAGCTTACACCAGGGACGGATTTGGCTCATTGCTTTTAAGGGGAATTTAGGCATCAAGCCTTAATGCAAGCAAGGCAAGCACACAGTAACTTTCCACAAACATTTCAAGCTGTATAACTCAAAACAAAAATTACTATCCTCAAACTCCCCTGAATCAGGTGGTCTTGCTATGCAAAACTAGGAATGACCACATAATTTTTTTTGAAAGATGAGTCTAAAGTTCAACTAGAGTCGGTATTTCCTGGAGGTGGGAAGGGGAAGACAGCCCAGATGCAGTCCTAGTTTTACTTCAGGGACTGCATCCCCATTTCTGGAAAAGCACAAGGCAGACCCTCAGACCCAGACTTAAGAAGCCTGCCTGGGACTTAGTACCCTTCCTTGTTAGGCTCTATGAGTGTTGTGTTTTTTTAATAAATCCCAGTCTTGTCTGAAAACACTTTTTGAGAGGACAGTGGGCAATTCACTTAAACATTTCATGGTCTGCAGCCCTGGAGCCTGCACAGGCAGAGCACAGCAGAGGTCTTACCAGAGAAAAGCCCCGTTACCAGGTAGAGTTCTTGCCAGGCTCAGGACAAAATCGAGGACAGTACTTTTCCACCTGTTTTTTCAGCTTTACATCCTTGTTGAATTCACTGTGCCCTCTCATGCACATCTCACTCTGTCCTCTGTTACACACAACCGTCCCCATCTCGTTCTAACTCAGAAATGATCCCCAGATGAATGCTGGACAGGAGAGCGCCTGGAGGTTGAAGCACAGAGGATCGTGCATCACCAGCCATGGTCAGCAGAGGCTGATCCTTCAGCCGGAACCACAACCCCATACCACCTCAGCAGAGGCTGCTCCTTCATCAGGAACCACAACCACATCCCACCTCATGCAAATGAAGTAGAAGTAATGCCATTGTAATTAAATATGAATTTTTGTGTGAATTCCAAATGAACCTTTGTAACATTATCATTAGTTCTCAATATATCTCTTATTTTATCCCATTAGAATTATTGGTAATAAATGGTACTAACTGGATTGTAATTAAATAGGAATTAAAATATGACTTCCTAATGAACTACAGCAAAGCAATCACTATTTCAATATACATTAATTGTTGTTCTGTTAGGAATACAGGCAACTTATTTTTAATGAATTGCTACAAATTATTATGAATATATGGCCTGCGCCTACAAAATAGTCTCACATCAGTAAGTGTGCCTGGTAGATGTCAGCCAGCTGCGCAGTGAGCAGATCTACCCAAGGAACGTGGGACTTGCAGCACACTAATGCCAGTAGAGAATACACTGAGTTATGACATTTCCACAATAAACTTTTTTTTCAGAAGGTTGCAATTAATTTACAATAAGGCCAGACAAGATGCCATTGGCAGCACCATCAGGGAAGTGGACTAAAAGGTGTGAGAACCCAATAGCAGTAATACAAGAGTAGGGTATTTTTATGTTATTGGTTCCTGTTTGATTATAACAAAAGTATTTTGTAATATAACCCAGGGTGGTAAACTGCATATAGAAAACCCCATTTTATTATTTATATGTTCTGTCTTTGTATATAGAGAGATATGTAATATATGTGTGAATAAAATTTCACTTCTGTGACTGGTCTAGATTTAAAAGCCATAGAGAGCATTTGCTTCTTTGAATTACTGTTGAGGATGTAACAGGCATTTGGTATAAGAACGTGCAAGATATGAGGCGTGTTTGTAATACAGAGTACTGACTAGTAGAAGTTTTGTATCCACATTCAGGGTGGCCTTACTCTGGTTCGATGGGATGGGGGGGAGTGATCCCAAAGCATGCATGCAAGTGCTGAAAAATCAGCTTTCTGTTTTCACTTTGAAAGCTGGCAGCATGCCTCCCACCAAGCATCCTCTCAGATACACACTCCAGTTACCTTCTGCCCTCAGAGTGACTGACGCTGGGCTGAATTCCCCAGGGTTTCACAGAGTGCAAGTTCCCCCCGTTAACTACTGAGGATTCTTTTCCATCCAAGCTCCTCACTTCTGGCCCATCATCATCGTCTCGGGCTGTTGATTTCTAGGGGACAGCAGCAGTCGGCCACCGCAAACACGGGACAGCCAGGTCCCTTGGGCGCGGCGTGAGCTGTCCACACTGATGTGATCACGAGACCTGTCTCAACGTAGTTTTACATGCCCTGAAACACCTTCATGTGCCCATTTGTTCGCCATCGCTATCATTTTACCTCTCATCAGACTGCAAAGTCAGCGGCTGACTCTGACATTTACCGTCCCTTTGGATTTCCAGACCCAGCAGGAGAAATTCGGAATCAGGCTCCAGACAGCACCTGCGAGAGCCACAGTGACAAGTGTGGGCTTGGGAGAGGGCGGCTCACTGCTGAGGCGTCTTTGTTATACCCAAATTTAAATCACAGAGATTGAACAGGGCAAGCAAACTCACTTTTTCAATTTTGTTACCTAATCAAAACTCTGAAGCTTTCTAGTGCTGGAGAGTGTTCACATATCATCCACTTTCCATATCCAATGCTGACAAAACAATAAGGCAGGAATAGCATAAGTCGTGAGAAAACTAGTCTGTCTCATAAATCTTCACAGGAAAGTGGCTGCTGTTTTATGTTATTGCAGTGTGTTGTTTCCAATGAAGTGATTACTGTTAGATGTATTTTTAAATTGCTTTTGGTATTTTTAAAAATACATGACTTTGAGAGTGATAGAAACGAGATTGAGTGGCAGTAGACAGTGCCTACGATATGATTAATTTTTTCCCAGACCAGCTACTTCTGAAATTAAGGTTACCAACATAGCTATTGTCAACTTTCCCCTGTCTGAAAAGGGCTCATTGGAGTCTGTGAAATGTATGCAATTATCCAACGGCCCACCTAAACCCTCCTCTTGCTTCAGACACTACATTGGCTTGCATTCTGCTTCGAGATATTTGATTAATAATCACTAGTGTTATTTTAAAGTGTGAATGCACATGTTTATGCACTAAAGCTCTGTAACACTGAGTCTCAAGTTACATCCCGTTGTGACTGAGAAGTTGTGGTTTCTCTCCATGGAGGGGAGAACAATTTTGTGTATTAACGGCTTCAATAAAGGCACACACGCTTCCAAAAAGGCTGAGCAACATTTAAGATAAAGTTCATTTGGAAGACATTCAAGGTAATAAATATCAAGTGAGAGGTTTTCTCAGGGCTTTACAAGTCATTAAAACTCCAGGTAGATTTTACCTACCGAAGGCTTCACTTGTGTCTTGCTGAGCTCACACAGTCCTTTTCCTGGACATCATCGTACCCCTTCCAGCAGCTAATGAATCCTGTAACTATCTCAGGGCCCACCTACAGGGTCCCTCAGGTTGCTGTGTGCTGTGCAGACCAGGCACTACAGGGTTAAACTTGCCCAGACAAGAGGAGACTCAATAAGAGGCAAAAGGAAAATGAATTAGAGGTAAATCAACAGGCAGCAAAGGAAAAACTAAATTATATTTCATGTACACACATGCACTCTTTTGGCTTGAGGGGCAGAAAAGGTAGCCAAAACCAGGCTGTTTTTATTCTAAACAGTGCATCAATCCATTGATTAATTTTACACTTTGTTCCTTATGAACCTGGGTTCGGGCCATGAATGCTCCTATGAAAAGAAGAATATAGCCAAAAAGGAACTCTTAAAAAGTTGGCAGCCATTTCAAGGCAATGTGTCTGGCCAGCAGGAAGGAGATGGCTCCTCCAGGGAAGTGTATGGAGCTGTAAAACCATTTGTGAACCAGCCCTGCTCAGTTTATAGGGTGTCTGACCGACTGAAAGTCAAGTTTCTTGCACAAATTTGTGACTTGTAAATCGAATGATAAAAGTAGTCTAAAGTATCATTTTCCGAAAGGGCATTACAAGATTGGTTAAGAATGACTGTATTTCTTCACTAATACCATTAACTTCAGAATAGTTTCCATCCATTACTGAGTCAAACAAGGAGGGTTTACCGTAAACTGCTACATGCTGCATGGTTCAGCTGGTCAGCTTTATGGCATAGGAAGCAGAAATGAAACAAAATCAAATAAAGGAATACAATAAAACACCATGGACCAACTTCAGCCTTGGTGTAATTAAATGCAAATGGAAATTAATGGAGTTGCACTCGCTCACACCGGGCTGACACATCCCTTGGCCACAGAGCAAAGGGAGGCAGCTAACACACCTCTCGGTGTTGCTTCCCAGGAACAGCTACGGTGAGCAGGAGCAGGCTACTAGTTCATCATTTCCTGGTTACCTGTTATCTGCTGCCTAAGTGTTTCCTGAAAAGTTTAATTTACCTCAGGATTTCCCTTCCATAAGTGTATTCCTTTCAGCAATTTAGAAGGTTAAGGAACGGTTTGGGAAATACCCCTAAAATCTCTCCAAGGTAAGCCAAGAGTGACTTTAAGTAGGTGGAGGTCTGTGTAAGATCTCAAGAAAATGGGACAGAAGGAGGGGAGAATTCTGTCTGTGATATATCTTATTCCTCATTCAGACCACACTGCTTAGTGGGGGATAGGGCCAGGAGTTTCCATTTACAGGTGGTTCAGAAATCCCATGATACTGCTTATCTTGTTTGCATCAAGGAGGAGATAGCACAAACCCCAGTTACTGATAGGGAAACTCACCTTCTGTAGAAGACTAACACAAAGCTAGGGCACCACTCAAGTGCCTTAAAATAGGGATCTGCAGAGGCTCAGGGCAGCACAGGTTTCACGTAAGCAATCTGGCCGTTCCCCTGATTGACATACAGCTCCGCGGTCAACACACATCCTGGCATCTGAGGGAAGAGTTTGGCTCAATGGTGAATTTGACTATGTGTTCAAATTTGGCAACAGCGATGAAAAAAATTATATTTAGGTGAGTATCTAAACCGTTGCTCATCCAAGCCACAAAGCTGCTCCCTGCTTAGGTTGTCTGACTACCTCACTTTCAGACCTCCCAAGTGCCCACGACCTCAGCATAAACACTTCTGAGCAAACAGGGATTCAAAAATCTCCGCACAGAACCAATTCTTTCCCTTCTCACTGCATTTCAATATTGCTAATTGCTAATTAATCACAGACTTTACACAGCCTCCCCCTTGCCAAAGTTTTACAGTTAAAGTTTTGTTTGAGCTATGCTTCACCCAGCTGAACAGTGCTTGAGGGTCAACAGAGCTACGCAGTGTGCTGTGAAAAGGGATGCTCCTTTTGAGAGGCCTCGTTATTGAAATAACTTTTGAGTTAATGTTTGGAAATAACTTTGAAATGAGGACTTGCACAGATTTGTTTTCTTAGTGCAGCAATTAGCTTCATGAGCAGTGACTGGTTGCAGTCCCTTCTGCCATGTCTGACACATTAAATAAATTATTCACTCAGTTCATTAGTTGGAAATACACTTTGTAATACCTGCCGAGTTACAGGACATGCAGCAAAGCCACAGATCATCTCAAATAGAAAAATGAAGTCAGGTTTTGCTGCTCCCACATAAACAAAAAAAAAGGATGGGAAAAAAGGTAGCTGTTTTTCCTACCATGTGGTGCAATCAATTTCTTTCAGAAAACTGCCCCTCTGCCCCGTTTCCTTTTTAATGATCAGATTATGATTCTCTCCTTCCCACCGAGTTGGACTGCCTCAACAAAAACTCCCATTGCCTCTGGTACAAATATTCTCAGCATTGGTTACTTTTTAATGAAAGTACGATGTCACAGCCTCAAGAAACAGCTTATTATTTTTCCTGCCAGTCCATCTCACTGTTGCAAGATTGTTGTAAGGAGTCTATTTGTCAGGCTTTACCTGGGTAGGCAGCAGCAACCAGAGACCTTCATGGAAAGGTGGAAACTGGGCCAAGGAAGGTGTGGGCTGTCCTTCATGCTTGCTGGTCTCCAGTTGAGGCACTGGGACAGACTCACAGCACCGGCTGCTCCCATGGGAGATGGCACAAGCTGTGGACCCAGCACCTATTGATCTAACAGCTTTTCGCTCCCCAGACCCGTACACAAACAGTTCCATGGCTGGATCTGCCGCTGTGAAGCGTAGATGGAGACAGGGCTACTGCTGGTCTGAGCTGCTGGCAACCAGAGATGGCCCTTGAGGGAGCCCAGTCTGGATACGGAAGGTGGAGCTGGACCCAGACGAGAGCACTGGGGCCTTTTATGAGTGGACAGGTGGAGGGCACTGGGTAGAGACTACAAAGGGCCACGTCTTCCACCTTCGTTACTGTCTACCAGCCCATGTAGTCAGGGTCCTGGCCTGAGATGACGCAACATGTAGGATCTTACCATGCAGGTTATGTCATTTAAATAGTGAAGGGGACACTTAAATACCAGTTAGCAGTGGAGCTTAACTAGTGATGGCAGGGCAGGAGAATGAGGAGACCTTTGGAGCCTTACCCTGCTCTTCCATCCTCGTCATTCAAAGCAACCCTAAAAATAAAGCCCAGATCCAGCCAACTTCAACTACATCCTTGAGCTCAACATTTCCTCAGCCTAAGGGGAGTCCCCCTTTCTTCAAAGGCACTGGAGCCAGTCTCTAGTAGTCACTAGTCAGGAAACACCATGCAATGAAATCAGTGGGATTCAGTCCAAAATGCTGGGATGCATTTTAGAGAGACAAGCTCCTGCAATTAAGCTCCTAAATACATATTCAAGCATCAAAATGGGTGACATGATTTTCCAGAAGAGTTAAGCAGTGATTTGGCAGTGGAGACACCAAGTCAAACCCCAATACCTGTGGCAACTGTGTGCTCACCTCCAGCAGAGCTGCCACCCTGAAGCAGGCCTTGGATGACTTATTCCTTTATTTTGTTCAGTCAGATTCCCCCAGGTAGAACTGAAAGGCTTAGCCACTGCAGGTCAGCTGCACTCGCAGTCACATGCCGTGGATGACACAGGGCTATGCAAAAAATGTGTTGTGTAAAGAAGAGGAGAAGGGAGAGAAGAAATCTAATAAATATCCCATTATTTCCAGCATATATTATGCAAAATTTGGCATGAAATCTTTATCTCACATAAACGTGAAGGTCACTTATTTGTTCATTAAATTCTCCTCAGTCTACATCATTATGCTCATAGTTTTTCTTATACTTAATGTAGTAAGGGCCTGCCAAACTCATTAGACATCAGCTGATATATGGATTTGAACTCACAATCTGTTAAAAATCACATAGGCACATTAAAGCAATATTTCCAAGGCTTAGAGACCATATATATTTAAATCTTCCCAGAGAGCATTTTGAGCATTTTTGATCCAGTGCAGCAGACTCAACACATAATTCAAGTCTGCTTGCTGTAAAAATTTACAGGCTGGGATCTTAGTATCACTAATCATAAATCAAAGCTACACACTTAAAAATGTAGCAGTGGCAAAACTGTTAGATAGGGTGTAAACATCATCAAGCTCATTGTCATGCAGCGCTTGCATTGGAATAATAGGAGGAGATATTTTTAAATGTTGCATATTTTTTCTGTCTTCTGGCAAAATTTGTACATATGACATATAACCTGTGTAACTTCCAGCCTGGGCCAATCTCTGGATGAGGAAGAGCTTCTGAAGCTGTCTTGGATTCTCACCCTAGTGCCGTAGCTTCAAAATAAGCTTTTACATGAAACGTGGACAGAGGAGAACATGGGACATGTTTATGCCATAGTTTATGTTTCACTAACTCATTGCTCTTTATTGTAATTTCCCCCAACTGATGATAAAGTGTTTATAAAGCATTGGGCTGATAATTTGCAGGCTCTCCTGCTGCTCTGTTTGTTATAAAGCTACTCATGTCTCCAGGAGAGTCTTTCTTCCTTTTGGATTTATGAGCCTAATGAACCACTGTTATTCTCCATCACAGGAGCCAGTGATGCTGTGACATTATAGCAGGAAGATTTGAAAACTTATGAGAAAGCACTTGAAACAAACTGCTGCTCTTAATAAGTGCCTCTTGTCTTCAGTGTGGTCTGAGGAAGATCTAAGCAAGGTAATGAATGAAAAGAACAAACCGAGTCCTGCACTAACCCTGCAAGCTCCACTGCAGAGTAAGTAGTGCTGGCGAGACAAATCCTCTGCTGGGATGAACAGTATTTATCAGTGGCAGGATGCTGACACACAGCTCCACCGAAGGGCCCGCTCAGCGTACAAGGAGCCTGAGTCCTCAGGACTGCTTAGAGTTTCCAGATCAGGATTGTTGGATGTATGAGACTAAATAAAATTAAATTGAACTGCAATTAAATTTGACTTCCACCTTACTGAAAGGCCTTTCACTGGGGCTCAGCCGGCTGACTAGACAGCCTTGTGCCTCCCAGGCACTCTAGAATCGCTCAAACACATCTTTTTCTGAGGCCATTCTCGCCAGTCACCAAATTCGGGTAATTGCAAACCAAAGAAGGAGGGGGGGAAGGGACCACTCCCTTAAGACCAGCTGCAGACGGCTGGTTACCTTGTTATTTCCATAAAGGAGCACATTCCTGCCTACCATGGCAGGACTCCATGAGGAGAGAGGCAGTACCACGGCTAGGCCAGCCCCAGGCTATTTAGGAAGTTATAGGCCATAACCCACACCTTCATCTCCACCTGGAGACCATTAAGAAGCCCACTGAAAGCCTGGAGCACGCGGTTCATTGGCTCCCAGTGAGATGCCCAGACTTAAAAGCGTGTCCTGTTCAGAGCCCCATTGTGCAGGCTGTTGTTATCAAAGAGACAGTTCTTGGACCCAAAACTTGTGTGAGGACCAAAACAGAAGCGCGTTGCCCGGTGTTAAGCAATAAGTAAGCAGCAGCGCTAGATGTAGAAGCCAGGCTCCTCGGCTGGGAGCGCGAGCAAGACACCAGTGTGCTCTGGCGAGGATTCTGCTGCCTTTGGCGGTTGTGCTGGATTCACGGAGGCAAGTGGGTTGAGCCAGTTGAGCCATGCTGCCTGTTGGGGCAGAACTTGAGACAATGCCAGTCCCTTCCCACCCTAAACGTCCCTGTCTGCAGAGCCAGCTGCTCCCTCTGCGCTCAATCCGTAGCGTCAGCTCAAATCCCCTCCGCAACGTGGCCGGTCAGGGAACAAACCTGTAGGGCAGCCCCGAGCCATGGGCTTCTGTGACAGCCTTGACATACCTGTTGTTGTCCAGGAGGGATGCGAGAGGTGGCTGGAAGTTATGTTTGCAGGTGAGCAGTCTTGCCAAAATAATGAGACCTCCCACCACACGCAATGCTTAAGCATGCTGTCAATTCTGTGTATTATTCATAAAAGCTCTGCTATCTTCAGTTAATCTGTGATCATCGCGTCTTTCATCATGGCACACATATCTCAGCAATTGTACTCATTAGAAAACCGCTATGGCATAATAGGAAACAATGACATGGTCTTTCTTCTTTGTGTGATGCAGTGGGATTGGGAACTCAGTGCAATACAGGTCATTTCGCCAGCAAAATATTAGTGGAAGATGTATGGCAATGTGCCAATCAGTTCCTTGAAAAGCTCGACCTAGGTGACTCGGTTTGTTAAAAAGTATTCAAAAGCCCCAATTACAATCAGTTAAAAGCAATAAGCATGCAAATTATTTTAAAACAAACTTTAATTAATTTCAGCATATGTTTCACTTACGCTGATTAGTCAAATCTGATTCTCTAAAAAGAAACAATAAACATCTGCTAATGATGATTTACGTATTACCGCTCACATGGCCTGCAGCGTGTTCTGTGGCGATGGAGGAGCACAGGGAAGAGATGTTGTGCTGTGCCAGCTACCCCCAGCCTGCAGCCATCAGGTACAGACAGTGACAAAAACGATTCTTTGCTAAAATGGCTAGACAGGCCCTAAAAGGACATGATGGTGTTTGTATGAACAGCTGTCCCAGTAACGGCTTTCCTTTTCACTAAGCATCCTTTGGATGAGAAACAAGTAAAGCAGCTGAAGACGGGACTCACAGGACCCCAGGCTGAAGCTGCCCGCAGCCTCGGTACAGACCATGCTTCGAGATGCCCAGCCAGAAGCTATTCAGGCAGCTGCATTCAGGATAACAAGAAGGGCTTAACCTGTTGTTCAGACCCCGCTTCCCTCTAAAATCAGTGGAAAAAAATCTGTGGTTTGCTATAAGCACCTAAATTCAGCCAACAATCGCTTATTCTCTGTTCATTATACAGGGAGACAGGATGTGAAAATCCTGCATTGTCAGGAGGCTAAATCCCGCTTTACGCCCGAGATTCCATCGTGGGAGGCCTGAATACAGTCCCCTCACACCTTTGGGCCTGTAGTTCACAGTAATGTAAATATTTAAAAGTCCATGGCATTTCTTATTCACAAGGCTGATAATGGAATAGCTTTAATATCCTTACAATGCCAAATCCAGACTAACATGATAATAGTGGCTCCCAAGCAGTTTATTAGCACTCATACCCAATACGTAGCAATCCTGGAGGGGAGAAAAAGGAAAAAAAGAAGTCCTGCCAATGTATACTGCATACCGAGCTGCAGGATGTTGTATTCCAAGAGTTATTTCAGTTGTAGAAACCACGTGGCACCATTACTTGGCATGAAGAGACGATAAAGAGAGAACCAACTATGACAGGTGTTGTTTTAAATATTTTGAAGATATGCATCAGGAATAGTTCATAAAATGTTTCCAAAGTAGCTCTTACACCCACTGGGCTTGGCAGTCCTCACTCTTAAAAAACATGAACTTGGCACTGTAGTCTCCTAAATCTTTTAAACTAGCTTAATCCTCCCAGTAATGAAACGTGCACTCAGCTAGATGGGTGCATTTATCTGAAACTCACTTATTTACAAGCAACTAAAACATGAAATTATCTGGTCCCGGAAGGCAGCTTTGTACTTCCCAATTCTTCTGCCATCATAAATCAGCCCATTCAAGAGGGTGCCACATTTGTTTTTCCCATTCTCACATTCTGTATGAACAATCATTCCCCATTTAATGCCAAAGATGATCCTCTGGAGATGTCTCTGCATGATTCTGCGATTTCTGGGTTCTGTGGGACTAAAAGTGCATGTGTTTTGGCAGACATCAGGAGGTTTGCAAAATCTGGAGTTCTGGGAACGTTTCAAAGGAGGTTCCTTTACCAAACAGTGCTTCTGCTGTGCAGGCATCGAATGCGAGTGATAACAGTAGGATCACCACATCTCCACCAATTGCCTCTCTGCAGAAAGCAATGCAGCGAGCAGGAAATAGAGCTGTACTTCAAATGTTTGCTCCTTTTATACCCACATTGCTGTGGAGGCTCAAGTCCCAGACAGCGAGATGCACCCATCACAACCACTCAACACTTTCTGGGAATACTAGCTCTGCAGAAGGTTCTTGCATCTCCTCCATGGGGAGGGAGGGCAGCCTTAATGTATTAGATGTAAAGAATTCACTCCCCAAACTTCTGCCTAGTTGGTGAAATAAAGGATTTCTCATCAGCATATTTGCTAGTGTGTCCTTGTTCCATTATGTTAATTCTGAATAACAAAGTGTGCACTGGTCAAGTAGCACCAATATATTTAAGATATTTTCAGCTTTAGGATTCAGGATTTGTTGTTCAGCCTGGAGAAGAGAAGGCTCCAGGGAGACCTTATTGCAGCCTGCCAGTACTGAAAGGGGGCTTATAAGAAAGATGGGGACAAAGTTTGTAGCAGGGCTTATTGTGATAGGACAAGGGGTGATGGTTTTAATCTAGAAGAGGGTAGATTTAGACTAGATAGAAGGAAGAAATTTTTCACAGTGAGGGTGGTGAAACTCTGTCCCAGAGAGGTGGTTGACACCCCATCCCTGGCAACATTCCAGGTCAGGTTGGACGGGGCTCTGAGCAACCTGATCTAGTTGAAGATGTCCCTGCTCATTGCAGGGGGGTTGGACTAGATGACGTTTGAAGGTCCCTTCCAACCCAAACTATTCTATGATTCTTTGAAAATTCATATTGAATCTTCTCTTTAGGGAATTCCTTCCAGAAATTACACTACCCCAGCAGCGATCATTGGTTCATGATTGTAGAGAATAACACACCTTAGAAGAAGGAAACACCAGAGCAACAGAGAGATCAAGGCTCACAACTGGTAGCTGAAAACACGATCACTAAGCCAGCCAGGCCCTGGGCAATGACAGAGCTTCTCCATGCTTCGTCTCTTGAGTAGAAGATAATGCCAGTTGGCTTCTATCAGAAAAAGTAAGCAGCTATTGCAAGGTTAAAACATTTCATGCAAAGTGACACGAAGATCAGAATTTGCCTTTTATTGTTCTTTTGTAATGTGGCACATAAGACACTTAAAAAAAAGTCTCACCTGCCTGAGAGAATGGCATACTCATAAATACACCTTCATTTACCTTTTTACACTAAACTGTCATCTGTCACCTGATCATTTCAGCTGTACGACTACTACAAGGATTTCCCTTTATTTTGGAACATTTTCAAGTTCTGGATTTAAAACAGCACAAAGAGCAGCACCAGGCTTGAGAACGCAATCAGGACCACAGAAAGAGGAAAGAATCTGTTTCCTCAGAAACTTTTAGAAAAGAAACAGCAACTCTTCATTCATTCCTGTATCCTCTTTGAGGTCTGGAGTAAAGATTTGCTGGGAAAATGAGTTACATGTGAATATACCAGATGATGAGTCAGAAAAGCTCTGGGCAAGAATTCAAGAAACTTCAGTTTTACCACAGTTCGTACGCTTCTAAAACAAGATCCTGAGGAGCTTGTTGTCAGGCATAGGAGAAAGTGGGCATGCTGGATATGCAGCTTCAGACTGGATACATGTGTGAGAGGGAGGTGGCTTCTCACATATTCTACTCTCCCTTAAATACAGGGGTCCCTAAATTTTGTTGGCCTGGGAACAACTGTGAACAAAAACCATCCTGCCAGAATCTCAGACTTTTCTCATCTTGTCTGCATCAATTCGAACATTTTAATTCCCTGATGATACAAGCAACACTGGAGGGTCTCAAAGGCGACAAGAAGCCTGTGTTGTGAGATGGGCTCTTTTCTGGCAGGTATCAAATAACACCTTCAACCTCCCCTGGAAAAAGTGAAAGAGAGGAACAGAGCAAAATATAGAATGTGATAGCAAAGCTCCTTGTCTTTGAGAGCAAAACTCCCATCCTGTGCAAAGAATATGAAGGAAACAGATGTTCCTGTGTGGAGTTTAATGGCTAGATTGTTAAAGGGATAATATAACTTCTCCTATATGTGTGTGCCTTGCTCAGACTAGTACAGCAAAACTTTTTCCTCCTGACTTAATGATTCTTGATTAAGGACCAGATTCTCACCAGTTCCAAGGTGAATGAGCAGAAATACTCTAATGGCGCTTCCTCCATATGCATCCTGCATTAGAAGCTTAAAAATTAGCCCATGTGCCCAGGGTAGCACAGGCACCTTCCTCTGTAGGTTTCTGGAAGTAGGCATTTCTTGGTAGGAATAATCCTACCTAGGACAGGACAGAGGTGAAGGGGTTTCTGGGCAGCTTTGCTTCCCAGCTAGTGACTATAAGCAGTTCTGTTTTGGGGTCCACAAGCTCACTTCAGCTGCAAACCACAGTTATGCAATTAGTTTCCACCGAACTGACTTTGAAGTGTCCTGATGGCAGACAGGGTTTCAGCCCTCATCTCTGAGAGCCAGTCAAGACTGCAAGTCTTTTTAGCCTCCCTGAAAGAAAAGGGTGTACAGCACTAAACTCTCTGTGCTGTGCCATGCTTCCTCAGTAATCTGGAGACATTAATGGACAGAATTTGTCCTCTAGAAGGTCACAATTGTGATTTTACCACCAGGCCATACACCCTATCTCGGTTTTTCACTTTAGGTTTTGAGCAATTGTATTGGGTACTTTTCAAGTCAGGTCCTTTACTCTTAAGTAAACCTTGATTTCTATCCACAAATAAAAGCAGAGAACACCAGGTATGTTACTGGGAAAGTCAGTAGTTAAGAATCACCTGCATGACCATGTTATGTCCGTGAGAGCTCCTAGAAAAAAAAAGGTCACCACGTATTTATCTGGCTGCACGCTCGGTAGGAAGTGTGCTCTATAAGAAGTGCTTTTAGCAACAGTTAACATTTTCAAGACAGTATGTCAGCTGATGGTAACCTTTGAGAGGAGGGTTCGAAGAAAGGTTAAGGGAAGTTAACCTAAATAGCTTAGAGAAATAAAGAGAAGTGTTGAAGGTAATTAATACTTGAGTGGAAATAATGTAAAGGAGAAGAAAGACTTATTTAAGGTTGGACAAGTGCAATGTACTACAAGAGCTAATGGCTTTAAATTAAAGAAGGGCAAGTTTAGATTAGATAACAAGAAAAAACTTTCCAACAGGAACACTAATTCAACAGCATAGCCGTCTGAAGAGAGAAGCACCACAAGTATTATCAACAGACACATTCCAGCCGACGCCAGCTAGCACTCTCAGAGGGAAAATACCTGGTCTAAACCGCAAGAGAACCTGGTGATTTGGCTCAACAGTCTATAAAAACCATTCCAAACCCAACATCTATGATCCTGCGATTAACACACACATCACCTATTAATCTTACATGTTCCGATAGCTACCACTTCCCATTTAAAGCATACCCTCCTGACATAGATGGATGGTGGATTGTAGAACCATAACGCAGTCCTACGATGGATTATTGGTCTGATCCTCCCCTCAGCCATGCATCACATCTCACCTCATATATGTTATACCCCATACTGTAAATTTTCAAAGACCTGCCCCTCCCCCAGAAAAGGCAGATGTAAGAACAAAGTTGGAAAAGTTAAAAAGTGTTTCAGGTATTGATTTAGCAGCATGTTTAGCTGACCACAGTTTGTAAATGTGCTGAAATGTTTCAAAATGAAAATGGTTGGATCTTCTAACAACATGGCATCAGCTCCTATTTTGTAAGTTTATTTGCCATGGTCTTTATAATTCTGAAAGATTTGTATTTCCTTCCTCAATCCCATAAATTTCCTTCAGCCTACAGTATCATTTGTTAATCTCCTCTTTGTTTGCAAGGGCAGTTGTTCAACTGAATTTCAAAAAAGATTTGATGGCTTCTGGCAGGGAAGAGAAAATACAAGATGTTGCATAGTCTGACAGAGGAAACAGCATAGAATCTCATCTATTACACAGTATACCACGAAATTAGCAGAAGCATTGTTTCACTCTGATTAAAACCATATTCCTCACAGCACAGTTGTTCTGCTGTGCATGTCTCTAAAGCCAGACATTCCATCAAGATTAAAACTTCTCAGAAAAGTACGGGGAAGTTGAAGACATCCCACAGGAAACTAGTAACTGGCTCCAAAAGTAGAGTCATTGTGCTCAGAGAGTGTATCAGTGGGGCAAAGAACTGCAGGATTAGGGCCAGGTCAGCTGTGATAGATATGTGCTTAGCCACCACTGAAATCTGAGACACTGACCCATGGTGGGCTAGAAAGACATGGTCAGAAACACAGCCATGAAATTAAGGCTTCTGGGTTTTCTACTCATCTTCACCCTTCCCTACCCGCAAGGTTGTGTGCGTAATAACAATTCAGTGCAGGCTTGCAAGGGTTGATTTACAGACTTTGAACCACTTGACTTAAGGCTAGGCTATGCCTCCCCCACAGCTGCGAGATGAGGTAGAATGAAGCCTTAAAGCGTTTACTTCGGGTACTTGGAAGCAAGGTTTGCAGTCTTAGCTGTCAGCTGAGGGTTGAAACCCTAGCTAGCTCCAGAATCACAAAGTTTCTCACAGGCTAATACAGCCTGCTGAAAGTAGACGTTGGATCTCTGAAGCAGCTAGTAACAAAATCATCAGCTGGTAACAAAAACTAAGCTGATAGCCACCCATCCTCAGATGCCTTCTCAGTGGTTGTGTAAGTCATCACACAGGCAAAGCCTGTGTCATGTCTTTCTCCTCACAGACTGTTGCCCGTGGCCATTATAGGTGCAGATTCCCTGCTTTCAGGCAGAGTTCTGCAACAGGGCAAAGAGGTCTGCCTCGGACTGAGCTCTGAAAGGGTTAGAGTTTTCTTTAAAAAAAATCTGCTCAAAAAGTTAAAAACAGTAAAAACTTTAGATTGCCAGAAAAGCAAGCAAAAATTATGCTTTACTACTGTTATATTTCCCTGGGCATCTTTAATTTTGCTTGCTATTGCGCATACATGACTATACATCTTTACATGAATTGCCTCACAGATACAACTAACTATACGTGGCCTACAAACGGATATCCATCCTAAGTCTGGAGTGGGTAAAGAAACAAGACAAAGACTGGACATTCAAGTAACGGACATTAAACTTATCATGGGAAGAAGATTATCTCTGTAATCATTCATGTGCACATTTCCTACATAATGTCCTATTCTTATATATAGATACAAAAAGTTTGGAGAGTAAGTGGTCAAATACAGCTCTGCTGTTTTGCGGTCATAGTATTCTTTTAACATAGGTTTTAGAGGTAACATCTATAAATCACACGTATCCTCAAAAAGTTGCCAAACACATGGTCAAAAATAGGTCTTCCTAATGTATTTATCACCCAGTCTTCTTACTTCTCTGCTTACCAGATCTAGATATGATTTCCATCATGAAACTTGTGGGTAGTATATCTAGCTACATTAGTCAGACCAAAAGATTAGTGGCAGAAAACTGTCCAGGGTTCAACAGCAGCATTTAATCTTATAGCTGCAATGTAAGGTTCTCCCATCCCACCTCTCAGCAGGTTAATTCATGAAAGTTTATTGATGGGCACAGTGATAGTGGGCTCAGAAGAGGCAATACAATAAAAAGGGACTCAGAAGAGGAACTTTAAGAGAATAGGAACAGAAAATCATTCACTTATTATACAGACCCTCAGATAGACCTAGATAGAATAGAAAATAGAATTCAGTTTGATAGAATTAGCTAATATAGATAGAATAGAAATAGAATTCAGTTTGATAGAATTAGCTAATATAGATAGAATAGAAATAGAATTCAGTTTACAAAAACAAAAAATTAATCTGAATAAAGTTGAGTAAAAAGAAGATATCGTTTCTGCAAAGAAATTCATGGACCACTGCTACTGGCCAAGAAAAGTTCAACATGGCACCTCATCACAGGTCTCTGCTAAAGAAATTGTTGCCTTTACAACTTTTATTGCCTTAGAACATGTGTCACGTTCTGCCCCAGCCCTGTCACTCTCTTTGAAGAATTTCACATGCTCCCGTTCATCCTTAGAGCAACTAGAAACTGTCACAGAAATATGAAAGAGAAAACCCCACAGTTCCAAGTTCCCAGGACAGACACTCTCCCTGATCTGCCCAGGGAATCAGAAATCAGTGCTAAAGTACAAGATACTCTCTGTAAGTTAAATTACCTTTCCTCTGAGGAAAAAGATCTGCACAGAGTTGTATTAAATATGGTTGTCTTCAAAGACCACATGACCATACATTTACCAAAAGTTTAATAGAGCTAAGTTGGCTATGAAGTATGAGCTGGATATTTGAAGAGGTTTCGGCTCATCAAAGGAATAAGATATTTAGAACAGCTGCCTGACAGGGACAAGAAACCAAACCCACTTTAAGGTGGAGCTTAATAAATGAATTAGACTTATCTGCAACAAGATCATATTTAGGGAAATAAAATGTTCTTGTAAGTCATTGATTTGCTTCCTGGCATCAGTTTCAGTGATGTCTAGCAATGTTACAAGGTGATCTGCAATTTCTAAGTGCCACCACAGTTCAGGTTAAAGGCTACAGGTAACATGGTCTTCCAGAACCAAAGCTGTATTTTTGGTCATCACCCACTTAGACTCTGCCTATAGTTTTTTTTTAGTTCTTGTTCCATCGTCTACCTCAGATGCTAAATGCCTTGCACTGCATGAGTGAAAAGTAGAGGTCAAACAGGTATTAGTTGATGACATTTCAGGTTTCTTAACGAACTACCCCAGCACCCACAGCCTACACACCGCACCTTGGATGTCCAGCCATCCACCCCATGACTTCCTACATCCATGCCGAAAGGCAGTCGCAGGGATTATTCTGCTCCTCTTTTTGGAGCATCCACATGGATGTCCATGACTTCCTACATCCATGCCCACCGACAGCATTCAGCCCATTGCTCCCAACTGCCTGTGGCTGAGGCCGGTGAGACACTTTCTCCGTGACTGCATTAGGCGCTGGCTTCGGCTCTTCCTTCCCAGCAGAACGGTGGGAGCGACGTGACTAATTTGCCTGCTGCTCCCACGGCGCAGCCTGTGTTTGGGTGTACCCGACGCCCGCCCAGCGTCCTGGTGACTTCAGCGGAGCGCAGCGTGGGTGTGCGTGGCTGGCCGCGTCTGACGGAGCACGGCGGTGGCTCTGCAACAGTCTTCAACAAGAGAGGGAAATAAGCAGCACAACTCTCTTCTGTAGCTGTTGGCAGCAACTATACATCGTCCCTCCATACATCTACACGTATTATTTTCCTACACGAGTGTGATCCTTTGCCTACGCAGCTGCGCGAGCCCCTGCCACTCACGCCCCAGGGAGCTGCTTGCAGGAGCCTGGAGATCAAAACTCACCCGCTGCCTTCAGTCCCTCCTCAGGCACCAAAGGCACTCACACTCCAGAACGGGTTTCCATGAGCCTTTTATTAATACTGTACATTTCTTGGGTGACTGAAATTACTCAGTTTCTAGCTTGCTGTCTTACAATTCACAGGGGCTTATTATTAATGGCCCAGTAAAACAATATACAGCCTGTCGTATCTTAATTCAGTAGTCAGTAATGACCAGCTTAGAGAAATCATTTTAGACCTATGGGTTTTCTAAGGCCTTTTGAAGGTAATGGCAGTAAAATATGCATATATTAATGTTACTTGCAGAAGGCAGAATATAGTGGCAGTGTAAGCAATAATACAGCACTGTGTAATAAAAATTGAAAATTCTTTTCCCTAAGTGTAAATATAAAATACCTCTGGGGGACATATCTAAAGGAAGAGTGTTTCAATAACACATAGTTAAACTCAAAATTATATTTTTCAAAGCTATCCAAGTATAGTCTAATAAATAAACCATAAAATAAAACAACATTTTACAAGGAAGACTCATACTGTATTTCAAGCTTTCTGCCACTCTTAAAATCATTATTTAATACGGACAGTTTTAGTCACAAAATTTCAAGAGTTTATTCAATATCTTTTATGTGCTTTACAAGGTTATTAGAGAATTTATTTTCTCTT
>NW_010520781.1:21672-25712 GCF_000687285.1 Phaethon lepturus
AAGGTGGGCAGTGATATACGAGCTTTCACATTTTATTTATTCACCAAACTGTTCCAGATGTGATCCCATCATTTATCCACTGACACATCAAACCTGCTGCGTGACCTTTACAGTGACCTCTTTACAACATTTGCTTTCATGCTCTTAAAGTTATAGCAGCTTAGCAGTGCTTGCTTCAGTGGGAAGACAAGAGAACTGATGGGGGGGGGGCTATAATTTAAAAATAATAAAAATTTAATTCCTCTCCTACAATATGAAAACTAAGTCCAGGTGGTAAACTAGCCAGTGAAGTTATATTCCCAGAAATGTTTCAATCGTATTTTACTCCAAACAGTATTTCACTCCATGGACTTGGAATGTACTGGATTTGCACAGGCTAAATTTAGCAGGCACTAAGTCTTTCTCCACTTCTTGTGATTCGTCACAGCAATAGGCATTCTTGGGGTGATACACCTTTCCTTATGACACATCAGGAAACAGAATGAGGGTCCATCTGCAGTTTTCCTTCTTAAGGGGAAAAAACTGCTTACAGTGCAGCCAAAATTTCAATTAACTAAAAAAATCTACATCATTATGACCTTAGCGTTATGCAAAAAGAAAGAATTTTGGTGTCACGCCCTGGGGAGTCAGTGAGTACGCAAAATTTTTTCAGGTACATATCATTCATTCCAGCCAGCTCCCAAAGCCCAGACCTGGCCAGCTGGGAGTTTCCAAGTCTGGCGAACTTTTCCTTAGTATTTTTTTGCTTTATGTACTTCCACATTTGGGCTGATACCAGCAGTAGACATGCCTCCCTTGTGGTTCACGCAATATTTACAGCCCAAGAGGTAGCAGGGAGTATCAAGAAGCGAGCACACACACCCCCCCCCCCCCCCCCCCGTCTGAGCCCAGGAGGGTTCCAGCCAAGGGATGCCGCTTTGGTAGCATGAAAAAGATGCTGCGCGCCTTCTAACCGAGCAACTCCCCACACTTTCATTTCACTTATTTAGAAAAATTCCTACCATCCTAAGCAGAACCGTTCGAGTAATGTGTAGGTAAGAAATAAGTAAAACCTGGGAAAGGCTGTAGTGAGGGAACGGCCTCTTGGTTCCCATGTGCGCAGCTCTTTGCTCTACCGCACCCACTGCACATTCATTCCACAAGCATGTCTGAATTTTTGGATTCATATCAAAGCAAAACCTGAATTGTGAGGCACCGAAGAACCCCCCAACCTATTTCCTCGTCCTCCTCTCCCTTCCCTCCCTGCTGGCCAGCGAGGCGGTCAGGACGTACACCACTGCAGGGCAGACATCTCAGCAGCCCAAGGTACCAGGTCCCCCCAGCCCACACCGCAGAATCGCCGTGTAAAAAAAAGAGGAGCAGAATAATCCCTGCGACTGCCTTTCAGCAAACGCTCCCCAGAGCTAGGTACAGGCACCTATGGTGAGCCCAAACATAGGCTTTTATTTCAGTGACTTTTAACACAGACCTGAACGCCGAGCTGAAGCTCAGCCTGTAAGATTTACACTCAAAGTACAAAATTAGATTCACTCCTGCCACATTTTTTTCCCCTCTGTAACACAGCGTTCTGAAACTGGGGTTTACTTTTTTTTTTGTAGAAATAATGAAGTTTCAGAGTAAGATCTTAAACGGCCTTTTTTTGCAATATTAGTTCATCAATAATGGAAAAATGACATCAAAGAAAACACACTTGTTTCCTTAGGTGTAAATCAAAACACAAAGCAAAGCTGGTAGAAAAACAATGCATTAACCTCGCGTGCTTTGAAAACAGATGAACGGTACAAATAGTAGATCTGAAGATGCCAGCAGGAGAATATTACAAAGCTATCTGGAAGTACCGCTTCCAGGTTAAGTGATCACAGAAATATTACAGTAACACACCACCACTAAGTGATTAATTCTCAGAAAAAAAGAAAGGTGCAGCCCTGTTTTGATCACTTCTCTAGCTCACAGACTTACATTTCAGCTGGAGTCATACTTTAAATAAACAGAGCTGAGATTTGAAACTTTTTAAATAACACTCAGAAATAAAATTCACTGAGCTCCCCTGCTCGCTTTCTATTGCTTATCCCTGCTGGCAAAGGAAATGCAACTGTTGGCTTTTGAAAGCCACAAATTTGCAAGGGTCTGGGGCGTGAGCTGGCAGGAGGCTCAGGCTCCTCCATGTTTGTAATTGAAAAGGACATGAAGTAATGAAGTAATTTCCCTGTCCCTATTCTCCATGTTTATCAGAGGCCTGTCTGCAGTGGAGGAAGGGTGACAGGGTAATCTGAGCCTCCACAGAAAACCTGCTTTTTCTCCAAAGTTATTTAGATTTCCATGAGCGCTGGCAGAATTTTGGAAGGAGTCCAGGCGAATGAAGGAATTTGGCTGCTCTGAAAATATCATACAGGAACTTTAAAAATTGAACTGATTTATGCCCTGTAATGTTTTCAATACTGTATAAATTAAGTTTGAGTTCCTAGCCTGGATTTTAAGAAGAAATTTTGTATGTTATGAGCCATGAAAGAACTAGAGGAAAAAAAAATCTTATTGTATGATAATTCCACCTCTCCTATACGAAGTGCTAGACTTTGCATATATAATGTGTTCAAAGGAATAATACGGAAAATGCATTACTTTGTAGCATCAAAGGATGTTCCAGGATACCTTGAGGTCCTGACAGCTATTTGGAGTTTGCTAATATCACCCAGCACTGTGAAGGATATTAGCAATATAAAGTTTATATGTTCTGTTCACCACTGACTAACTGTAGAGCTGGGCTTGGGAACTCCATAGGCTTCTAAAGTGCAGCATCTAGAAAGTGTAACCTAATTGGAGGGAGTAAATTATCTCCTACAGAGGACTGCTTAAAGCCACCTTTAGCCTTTCATGTGCAGATGGCAACGTCTGGGCTTTTCTCCCTTGTGGACATGCCAGCCTATGTCAAATACTCCGAGCAGCGGCTTCCACGGCATCGTCTCGGGAAGTCCTCTAGCGTCAATAAACAGCTATGTGCTTTCTGAGGCTTTATGATAAACTGTGAGGTTTTCAAAGGAACCACAATTTGCACATCTAACAAACATAAATATGTTTATCCATGGTGCCTTGTCCTCAGTCAGAGGGAGATACAGCTGTTAATAGCGAAATATATTTTCCTCTTTTAATCAGCCCTGGACACAACCTCAGCTGGGATCTAAAGGCTGAGTCACAGCTGATCTCCGATTTGATTAATCACCGGCCTCCTCCGAGGCTCGAGGCTTGTTTCTGGTTCAGAGGTCAGCGCGTACAAAAGGCCATTACCACTGAGCCGGCTACCTCTGTGCTAAACAAACATACAGTGCCAGCCACCGCCGCAGCTGTAAACCAGGGAGCTGCCGGACAGGCAGCTTCGTGCTCAAGCTGGTCCCCAGCTTCGGGCCCTGAGGAGGAGCATCAAGAAGCTGAGAAGATGTAGTTGCCGTTCAGAAGTGTGAAAACAGAAGCTTAGGAGGAGATCGCTTTCTTCTGGAGCCTGAAAGAATAATCGGGAAGTTAGCAGAAACCGACAGGTTCACTAGAGAAGTGAAATGATAAAGTTAAAGCTGTGCTGGCTGCCAAAACTCCCTCTGAGAATTTAGGAGAGCAGTGCAGGTGAGGAGCCATTCACCAGGCAGCCACGGAAGAAGAAAAAGATTATTCATCAGGCGACTCTTTCATAAGCAGACATGTACCTTCAGCGCGCAGACGCACGCGGGGTTGTCACTGGCGTTTCCTACGGAGTGGAAGGGAACAGAATCTATTGCCCGTAACTGCTGTTACGCACCACTGTTCTTCCATCCCTACACCCTACACAAGAGAGTCATCTTTTCAAAAAAGAGCTCTAAATTTTCTGGTTGCAATCTTCAGTTCGTGATTACTTGTAACCAGCACCATCACCTGGCATATATTTGTGTGCAAGCAACTCCATGCCTCTCCACGTGCAAATGAGACAACTACTACACTGAAGTTTTGGTACAAACGATTGTGCAGGGGCAGATTAAAATAACTAAAACAAAAAAAAATTGACAAGAGCTACGCTC
>NW_010520781.1:25743-32915 GCF_000687285.1 Phaethon lepturus
TCTCTCTCTTTCTCTACTGTGTGCCATTCATGTTGTTTAAGATATATATTGTCACACAGTCCTTTGAATCAAGGCAACAACCCCTTTCTTCCTGCCTTTTGTGACATTAATAGCTTGAACTCGTCTTTGCCTATTGGGACCTGTCTCAGCCAGGACAGGGTCCTGCTGGACCCTTTCAGCAAGTCATCAAGCTAAGAACATACCTTTCTCTTTTTCCAAAATGCACTTTCTCCCCCGCTACCTGTCCATAATCCCGGCATGCCTAAAGCATGAACCAGAACCAACACTGGACCAAAACCACCTTTTATATCTCTGAAAATGAAACAGCCATAGAACCCAAAGCTGGTTTTAGTTCTGTGGAGAAACCTAGAAATGTAACCTGTTGGGAAATGGGTGTTTCTACAGAGACTCCCAGCAGAGTAGACAAAGCTCCAGATTTACAGTGTAATTAAAATTACATTTTTCTGTTCTATTTATTTTCCACTGTGTGGCTTTTTTTTCCTCTGCTGTAGTATTCTGCAGGGTTTAAAGAAGTTTCCCTGTATCTTAGTACACAGAGGTCTTGGGATATTACTTGAAAACAGTACACCAAGAGGAAATTGTGCAATCAATTCCATGAGAATGCCTCCCTCAGCAATAAACACTGCCTGTGCCAAATAAATGGGTGATGTGCGTCATAAATTTCCTTTTCCTGTCAGAGCAGCCACAAGAAATGGATGAAGTTATGCACATTTGTATAAAAATAAAAATGTGTTATTTGCTCTACAGCATACAGCGGACAGGGCACACTGCAAGCACCGAGGAGAGGCAGAGTGCCTGCCCGGGCTCCCAGCACCGAGCAGGCGAAGGCAGAGCTCCTCACACACAAAGGAAAGGACATACAGTTTTTCTCACAGTCATATTACGCCAGTTCCAGCCTAACCGGTCACAAACGATGAGGGAATGCCTTAACTTTTACATTCAACTTAAGCCCCTATCAAAGACCTCTTGTTTTGAAAGAGGAGGTGTTTCCCATTTGCTGCAAATCAGACCTGAGCACGCAGTCCTGGCTGAACAGCCCAAGCTGGACAGTGCAAAACCACTAGCTGCTGGACTGAAAAGTCAGGATCTCTCATCCTGGTTTTTTTCCAGGTAGTATTTTTCCCACTGACTGAGCCTACAGACTGAGAAACATTTATATCAAAAGGATGTAACCCACCAACCTTACACACTAAGTTCAGCTTCTCATCTAGCAAAAATAAGCACAGGTCACCTACCTTAACACCACTTAGAAAGCTCACCCTAAATGGGGATTCAGACTAACCATAGTCTGGTTACAGAGAACACAATTTCGGACTACTTTATTCTATTTAGTCTAATATTCTTTATTCTACCCCGTTCCGCTGGGTTCCTAACTGCAGAAGAGTGTTACTCACCATGATCAACGGTGAGACCATCTGACCCCGAGCCCCGCCATGTGCCTGCGCAGCGATGCGATCCACATCCCCTCGCACATGTCCAAAGACCGTTCCTGCCCAGGGCACACACTGGCGTGAAGCGGTGTTATCCCTGCCTCTCCATCGCCTCTGCTCGCATCCCTCCTCAGGAAACAGCTCTGCTTTACCAGCCGCTTCCATAGGATTCCTGCCTCAACTGGGGGAAAGAGCGAGCTGTCAACACTGATATATTACAAATACAATTCAAGCAGCTGCTGTTTGTGTTTTATTTTTAGACTACTTTCTTTTTTCCCCTCTGACTGATCTCAATTTCTATAACATTATTCTTTCTCCTAGGTCAAACAACATCTGTTGTATAAAAAGGAAAGTAAACTCATCTGCATTATCAAGTTTACATCTTTCCATTTATACTTTGCTATCGTTGCCTCACTAGGAGTTGCCCTGCTTTGCCCTCTGATACTTCATGCATTACTGGGCCCATAAGAAGATCTTGGCGTGACTTTAGCATCAATAACCACTGCACAGGCCTTAACCTGATAAACCACAACTGCTGCACAGCCGGACTTACAGGCTGTGCCCACACTGCCCAAAGAAGCGGGGCTGGGAGCAGCCATGGGCGCAGCACGCTGCTCCCGCCCTCGCTGCCTGCTCCGCGAGCGCAGTGGGCTGCATCCCCGCCGGCCGTCCCCGCTGCTGGCAGGACCCGCTCTGGCCACGGAAGAGGTCACTGGTGACTGCCTTCAGCAGTCAGCGTAGGCACAACTATAACCTGTCAGAAAAACATATAGAGACATAATGTCAGCAATGGTAAACTAGCGTAACTCTCTAAAGTATGCTGTCAACTACACCAGCGAGCAGGGTACTCTGTCCTGTTGGGGCTCACAAACAGTGAACCAAAGCAACCCAGAAAGTGAAAATCAAGTTCCTACATCCGAACCTGATTTAGCCCAGCAGGAGCAAAGCTATTCAAACTCACGGAGGGCTCTGCAGCTCTGGCTCTGGCCGCTGTGCCTGAGGACCACTGGCAGTACTCAGCGCCTTTGTTTCGCTCTTCTACTTCTCAAAGAATAGAGCCAGAGGAAAAAAAAAAAAAAATAAAAGGAAGAATCCCAGCTCTTTGGAGGCACAAGATGGAATCAATGGCATTGATTTGATCCCAGCTGGCATTTCATACACTGAAATGCCAATTTCTCCCCCTCCAAGTCAAAAGGAGCCGAGAGTTAGAGCCAGCAGGACAGAGAAGTATAGTAGTGTTTGCCCAGATGTGTTCCTCACGAGCAAAGATGTTATTCTCATGTTTGTTCACTTCTGAGAAGAGCAGTTGGTTCAGCTATCAGAGGACAGAACCACACAAGAGCCAGTGAAGAAAAGACTCTTGCCTGGAAGGACAGGTAGGGACTTGAGGAAGCCAAAGAAAACTCTGATGAGGCCCAACCATTTTGCCTGTGGCTCATACCTGACCTTTGGTGCTTACTTCCCTCCTCTCCTGCTACCTCTGCTTTTCAAGCAATAACAAGAAGCAGAGCTGTAATAGTTTCCATCATGTCTTTCATAAAAAAACACTTGACTTTTCCACAAGACTTTGCGCTAAGAAAATGACAATTTATAAACATGAAAATCTTTCCTGGTACTTCCTAAGGTTAAGAAAAAAAAGGCTATCTCCATATGTTCACATTTGTTCTTTTAGGTAAGTAAGCATGTTCCCTGTAATTCTACTAAACTGCTAGGACATGATGGATTTCCACAGCAGACTTCTTCCCCCTGAAGACAGTACAAAGAGCCCTCACGCACAGAAAAGAGCACGCAATGTGAACAACCGCGTGCACAACTGATTTTCATTCTGGTCTAAACCTTCAGTGTATTTCTGAGCAGCAGCAGAAAAACCTTTATTGCTGATCACGAGAGCAGCAATTTTGCAAGCACACAGCTGGCCACAGGAACATCCCCCCAGTTGTTTACGCTTTCTGCTGAGGGTGCAATCTCAGAGGAGCACACAGACACCCCTCCGAGCCCTCCCAGACGCAGCTCAGGTAGGAACATGAAGCCGGCCTAACTTCACTTCCAGAGGTGACATGAAGGACACTTTCCTGCCAAAACACAGCAGCTGCTCCTCACAGCAACATTCCGTTTGCGAGATCAAACTAAGGTACGTCCTGCGGGTGAGCGTGCGACCTGCCTGCCATCTCGCTGTAGCGCAGGTGGCTCCAAGTGGGAGGATGAGGCTGCTGTACCATCTCTTATGCTTGAGCGTTGCTACGCAGCTCACTGAGTAGCTCCTACCCAGACAGGTGAAGTCTTGCAGGCCTTCGGCCAACACACAACCCAAAGGCCAAGTATCTGCAAACATGAAATGTTCCTAACGATCTCTTTCACTTAGATTCTCTAGTTCAGACTTGCTGGGGAACAGGCACTTTTGCTGCAGTCGGTAACCATCAGAGCACCCTGTGCCTCTTTGCTCCACTATCAGCTCCATCCCACCTCCAGACTCTGTCGTGTTCAAAGTCACACTTTGCCAAGACACCCCATAAATCGAGGGGGGATGTTTCAGACGAAGGCTGTGGACTTGCTTCTAGAGCCTAGAACTGTAGTGCTCCTGGTCTAGAAAAAAATGCTGGGAGTTGCGAAAGAGCAGCATTTTGTATAATGGTTTGAATAGTTGATGGTTCCAGCCTAGTCAAAAAGCCTCACAAGAAGGGCCTGAGTTTGGAGCTTGAAGTATTTCTGTTCCCAAAGGGCACTAGGGTATGGAGAATCATGCCACAGTTTTTATGGTTAACTGAACATTTCTTTTCAATCTCTGAAGGGCTTGGGGTTTGTTTGAATTGTGAATGATGGCTCATGTCCCAGCTCTGTGTGTGACATACTCCTCTAGTGACAAAGTTCACACACTGAGCCTCAGTCAAGAATCCACACGTAGCCTGAAAGTTGCTGGCACCCACAGCGTGTAATTAAGATCATATGAGACTCGGCGTTTCTTTCCCTTGCCCAGCTACATCCAAGAAAAGGGCCAAATGACTCTCTTTGCCCTTAAGATTTGGAAGGTAAATCCTGTCATTTGGATTTTCCTTACACACCTTCATGTCTAGCTCTAATTTCTATTTAAGTGTTTCTTTCCACTCCCCATACGAAGCATTGTCACGGTACATCATGGCATGACCATTTCCCGCAAGATAGCAAGGCAATATTTTCAAAAGCAGCTAAAAGAGTTAAAAGCACAAGTCCCCAGCCAAAATCTTTCCAGGATGAATGGTTCTATGAGCAGGGAAGTTACATGAGCAGCACAACGTGGATCCTCACCTCAGTGGTGCCAAGAGATTATTTTGGCAAGTTACTGGAAAAACCCGAATTTAAAGGGATAAAAGGTTGGTCTGGCAAGTTGAAATAGCAAGGATAATTCCACAGATTTTATAGCAATAGCCAATTCCACTCCAGGGGATTTAAACAGCAAGAATAATAACGAGTTCTCCCTTTCTTATTAGACACCTATTTTATTGTTTTGTGCATCAGCCTGTAGATTGTTGTATCAGTTAATGAAAAGAAAAAAAACACCATTTTAGAGAAATATTAATTGCTATCATTTAAGCTGCTGTCACGATTGTGGCTTGTAACTAACAGCTTAAGGTACATAACAAACCTAAAGTGCTCAGCCTTCCTCCAGTGGTCAGGGCTGGCTCAGAGAGGAGCAGAAGAAATGGGTATTATGACAGTTTGTCAAGCGCATTTCTCACCTGGTGCAGCTGTGCTGTATTGACTGGCTCTGGGCATTGACTGACAAGCTTACCTTAATCCAAGGGAAAGCAAAATAAGATTGTCTCTTGTACAGCTCAAATGAAATCAGCTGTCCTCTCTAGCTGGGTAAATTCAGAGCAACTTGCTGAACTTGCTCTGAATGTACACCAGTGAAAACAAAAGAAGATTTTGGTACGGAATTTTTATGATTAGAAACAGCCGTACCATTGTGAACTCCTCTGACTGAGGAAGGAAAGCCACATCTGAGAGTTTCGATGGTCAGTTTGTGTAATATTCCATGCCCTGCCTTCCGTTTGATTGCTGAGCTGCTCCTCTTCCACAGTAACAACTTTGATTTCTTTCCATCCAAATCTATGGGGAAAAATGTATTGTCCACCCTGCTGCAGTCTGTAAAACTTGTACTACTTAAAGTAACAACCTCTTCGTTGGAGATGGGGCTATTTCAGGAGTCACACGAAGCAAGGTAACTAAACAGTTCCACTTCGCAGGCAGGGGTGGAGGAGAAGCAATGTATTTGGGAAAGACAAACCAACTCCCAGACTGGGGGTAGGAGGAAAGAAAAGATGACAAACTAAAAGAGAAAGAAGAGATGGAGGGAAGAGAGCAAGAGAAGGACAGAGAGAAATAAATGCTCTGGAGAAAAATACAACTGACTTCAAAATTCCCAACCTCTGTTAGACCTTAAAGGGAAACTCTTTGTGCTCCTCAGATTTCCTCTTTAGAGGATGAATGGACAGGGTGGGCGGAAGCCTGCGGAGGAAAACCCAGCGCTCTCACCTTTGCTCACAGGCTGGTTCTGCAGGGCTGCTCTTTGCTGCCTTATGCTACAGCACACTGGGGCTGCAATACTCCAGGTGGGATCTAATGCCTTTTACAGCAACAGACATATCGCCTCTTTTGTTTTTTATCCTGTCCTTCCATTAATGCAGCCTTGTCTCTTGCTTGCCCTTTTACTACAGCTGTGATCTACGCAGACAGTTTCAATGATTTTTCCAAAAGAAACTAACCCCACATACATCAAATCCCTCTCTTAATCCCTCTGCTGAATGCTTGCTCTGTTTAGCACATATTCCCGAGTTTGATTCCCTGCTTGCAGATTAATTACTTCACGTTTCTCCGCACTGAACTCCATTTTGCCATTTGTCAGCAGAGTCATTGAAGAGATTTTGGTCCTGGTGAATCTGCATAGGTTGTGTGCAGTCTTGAGGAGACCTTACACCAAATTATCTCTTCCCTCAGCCCACTGCAAAGCTGGAGAAACTTCTCAGACATCAGCAGTTTCACATTCATGCAATGTTTCTGAGGAGCAGGCTCGCCATTTTCAAAGCCCAACAAATACACTGACTGCTCTGAAACACGTGGCAGCCCCTCACCATGGCCCCAGAGACACCAGTGACTCCAGACCATGCTGACAACCGTTCCCACCCAAAAAAGACATGAAAGAGCTCCTGGCTGATCAGGCTGGCAAGTCAGAAGGGGGTCTAGCTAGGATGCTTTGCTGCTGCTGGTGTCAAAACTGGGCTGCCTTAGCGACATGAGCATGGTGGCACACCTTTGCGCTGTCTGGATTATGCATTACAGAGGTCCTGAAACAGTCCCAAGAACAGCCTTCTGCCAGCTTGAAAAGTTTTCGTCTGTGCTTATTGTCTCATACCTGCCCTTGAGCTGGTTTTGATCCAACAGCCTCTATTACCTCCTCTTCCTTTACCTTTTGCTTTAGCTATTAATCTCTGATGTGGAACTTTGTGAAATGCTCTTTGAAAGTCTAAGCGCACTGCTGAATTCCCCTTATCTAGCCTAGCAGTAATATCTTCAAAGAACTCCAGGAGGTTAGTTAAGTATGACCTCCTCTAGCGTCAAGCTCAGCTTCCCAGCAAGCCCTTCACTTCATTGCTAAAGATGAGAGGAAGAGGACGGGGAACTCTGGGACAAAGAGGCACATCGCTGTTACAATAAAGCCAGCAGCAGACACAGCACCATTCCTGC
>NW_010520781.1:32946-37118 GCF_000687285.1 Phaethon lepturus
CACATTTCTAAATTACATTGGTGACACCGCACCCTCTGACTGCACCTTCTGTTTTACAAGAACCCGATGCAAATCGTGTCTTGCAGACAAGCTGCCACTACCCACACAGGGGAGGACTTTCAAAGGGGCACCAGGGATTTCTGAAACAAAGCTGCAGACCCAGCTGCACATCCTGAACCTTTGGAGACTCCCTCAAGCCTCTTTAATGCCTGCCTGTGTCAGGTTGTCATCTTTCATGCCCTCCATCCATGGAGCCATGTTAGACTTCTTTAATGCTACAGGAAATGTTTTCACCATGAAGGTGCCCAAACACTAGAACAAGCCTCCCAGAAAGGTACCTCCATCCATGGAGATAGCTGAAAACCAGCCAGTCAAAGTCCTGAGCAACATTGCCTAACTTCAAATTTGGCTCTGATTTGAGCAGGAGGGTGGACTGCAGCATACATTAGAATAAGGCTTGTTGGTGATTTTTTTCTTCCCTTTGGACCGAGCCTCATCTTCCAGCTCTTAATTGGTGAGTCCAGGAAGCCAAGCCTAATTGTAACCTGTCCACTGCCCTTCCAGAAGCTCAGCTGGGATTAGGTACAGCTTGGTGAGTTCCCTCCCTTCTGCATCAGCCCAAGCAGTATTTAAACTTTATCTCTGCAACAAAGTGAATCCATGTTTTAATCCCACCTCCATTTGCAATGTGCAGAATTTCCCCTTGCACTGTGCATCCTGCTCCCTCACAGAGCACCTTGCTGTGTTTCCATTCACACACCATCTCGTGCTGGTTTCTCATTTACATCATAATACCGGAGTTGCTGTTTACACTGAGCTGCACAAAGGTATGTTTTACATCTTACCGTGGTGTGATCATTAACATCACACTGCTGGCCCCAGGGAGTTTCATGACTGGATTCAGATCCATCTGTCCTGTGTTCCCAACAGGGGTTCCCCCTGCAGGCCTGAATATTTTAGCAGGAGACAATTCCAAATGTGCAAAACACTACATGTCAGGCAGAATGTGTTACCTTAAATGATGATCTATTATAGAAGCATGCCCGTTGTTTTGTATCTTATCTCTTTAAAGAGCAGCCTCTTCAGAAATCATGGTGCAATCTATGCTCCATCACAATAAAAGTGCTAGGTATACCTGCAGTGAGGTAAACTCTTAACACCCTCAATTTATAGATAAAATCCCCCCAAAAGAATAAAAAAAGACATAAGAGAGATTTCCTTACTTATAACTGATACAAGGTTAGTAGTTTTTGGTGCATTCTCTTTGTAGGTTTGCATCTCAAAGCTATAGATAATGTTTCTACCACCCATATCTGCATATTCTGTCTGGAAAATAAAGACACACATGGTGATGCTTCAGATTTAACCCACAGAGCCACAGACTGGTATAGCTCTGAGCGTTCATCATGGGGGAAACCAGGTGTTTCCAACGCGCTAGCAGCCACGCTGTCCACAGGCGGGGGGATCCAGGCAGGGGGAAGGAGACATCTGCTTTGGAATTAAACAGACACCTGGCAACCTGGGCAAAAACAAGAGCTACGGAGAAAAATGAGGATGGTGAACATGTCTTTTCCTTAAAGGAAGTCCTGTAGAGGTTCCGTCACTTTGAGAGTTGGTTTCAGCAGAAGATAGTCCTTTTTTATTGCTCCTCAGCTGTATTTACACCTAGGGCTAACTGCAGCTGCCCTTGAATTCCCTTCCACTGTGTCTACCTACCAGTGGCTCAAGTACATTAGATAGATCCCTCAAGATTAGATTTTAAGAAACATGTGTGGGTGGACAAAATCCAGCAATTTTCTACCTTCAAGTGTGAGAAGAGAGCTTAGCTCACTTTCTGCCCTCTCCTCTTCCTTGGAGGGAAGAGACACTTTCATCTGCACTGGTGGGAAATGTCTCTTCAGCTTTGAGGACAAAAAGTCATTCCTTAGCACAGAGTAGGCTCAAAACTACAGCCTGAAAGTGTCTGGGTTCTGTGAGGGAAATATGAAAAAAAAAGAAAAATTACTAGAGGAATATTAAATTTGACAGAACTTACCCTAAACAATAGCAATCTCTGTAGGCCTCTCAGAAGTTGCAAGGCACGCACTTGCAAACAGAAGTGCCCTCAGGAGAGATCCACAACACAAACGAGGCCCCTAGGCTGGCTTTGGGCTGCATCCTTTCATCTGTAATTCACAGCTCAGGCTGACCTTTAACTAGGAAAAATTAAAAAGGGAGGTGGCTGTTACTGAGTCACACAGAGGGGAAAAAAATAAGGTGTGAATTATGATGGGGAAGAATGGGGAATATTCAGAAAATCCTGGGAGGCAAAATATTTTGAGAACATTTCTGTATGGGGCAGACAAACTAGCAGCACTGATTTTACAGAAGTGGTTGCTCTGGTGCAGGTTTGCCACTGGGTTTCCCTAGGTTTTCTCAGGATAGGTGCCTGAAGTCTGAGATTTCAAAATTCACAGGCGCTTTTGAAAATCTTGGCTCCTTACATGTTCCCACAATGCTCTGATAGCTGTGTAGCCTTGAATTTACTCAGCATTAAATGCTGCTACAAGGGTCAGGACAGGTATCTGTCTAGGAAGTTACTGGGTCCAGATCTGGCAGGTGCAGGCCCCAGGATCAGGCAGGGAAATCCATCTCACTCTCTATCCCCCATCGCAGGTAACAAGCTCAAAGAGGAGATTCCTCAGCATCTGTCTAATGCTTGTAGATGAAAGGATTCTTTCTTTTTCCTTCACTGTAGGGCTGCAAAGTCAATATAATAGCATTGCATGGGTACTCAAACTGGCTTTAAACAAGCTGTGGTACAGCCAGCAACACAGCGATGATAGTAGCACATTATCCAGCCTATGCTGGATAATAATCATCACCAATTCGTTCACTTTCTTGGGGGAGCTTTGCAGTCAGTGGTGGTCACTCTCTACCCTTCACTACATTGCTCACCATACCCAGGTTAAGTGGCCTGCAGCTACTTCAGCTACACTTGCATCTACTCATGCCTACAAGGAACAGAAAAACCCTCCCAACTGACTTACCTCCACACGGATCATCCACTTTGCAAACTCAGACTGGCTTCCAGGATCCCTGCCCTCAGCAACAGGCCCAAAGCTGCCTTTACTGGGGGCTGCAGGGGAGAACCCAGAAACTGTGCTTGCTGCAACGCAACTTCATGCCAGGCAGAAGCGTTGTGTGGCAGAAGGTGGAGAAAAAAAAAAAAATCACTGAGAATTAATCAAGCCATCATCAGTGGTTCCAGGTGCAATAGCTGTACAAAAAAACCCAAATAAATCAACCCATGGTTAAAAATAGCCCTTTTGATTACTGTCTTCAGTCTTCGTCTAAAGACAGCATAACGACATAACGTTCTCTCAGGAACTAACCCTTGTCCAATATTTTACTGCTCCTGCCCTTAGAGCTAGTCAATACGTGCAGAAGATAGAGAGGTAGATTGATTAGAGGTAAAAGATCCCTGTAGTGTACACGTTTGCTCTTGCTGCGCCCAGGACACTGCCCACAGGAGGGATCACGGACACAGCTCGTGGGAAGGATCCCCAGTACCTGCACAGCCCGATGGCCGTGCACAAACCTTTGCGGCCAAGAAGCCACATCAAGCGAGTCCAGTGGTCAAGCAGCCAGCCAAAGGCTCTGAGTATGCATTTTGGACAACCGACTGCTTAGGAAGCATTTATATTGATACCCATGTCTCACAAGAGGAACTGCAATACGGCACCTCTAGGATCTCACACCCACCTGCACCTGCAAATTAATGGTTAGGAAATACATCTTCAATAAGCTGTATTGCCTCTGAGGCAGCTGCTGTTCCTGGTAGTCTCTGCTAATGCTCAGGTTCTAATGGTATTCATAAAATAGGAGAAGTAGAAAAGATATAAAGCAGGAATACAAGTAATACATTGTTAATTTTTTAGCTCCTTTAGATTCATTTTTAAACGTTACCATATCCATAAGAGAAAATCACTTTCATTACTGTTACCATTTCTAGCAGATTCCCAGCTAGGTTCCCTACCCTAAGTAGAAAATCTACGTTTAACGCTTAAAGCCACAGCACCCAACCTGATCTAAAGCGGTTGCCACCCCCGTGAGTTTACCGGCGGCACCTGGCTGTGTTAGCTGTACGTGCCCGGCACACGGACCTTCCGCGCTGCGGACAGCCCAGCGCC
>NW_010520782.1:0-5117 GCF_000687285.1 Phaethon lepturus
GGGAGCAGGGCGGCAGGCAGCCGGGCAGAGGCACGGGCACTGCGCCGCGGGTGTCGGCAGGGGAGCAGACAAGCCAAACCAAAACATCCATCAGTATGCCAGTATCTCGTCTCACGCACATTTGTGGTCATGGCACGATGGATACACCATCCAGAGCGCAGGAGAAGATTCGCCCCCCCTTACCAGAGCAGCACGCACACGGTGCCGTCAGCAGCACACGGCAGGGTATGAGAGGCCCCATGTATTTGGAGCTCAGCGTATAGGCTTGGGTCATCCTAAATACATAGAGAACAAGCCACCGAACTGGAGCTCAGGCAATTTACATATGCTTTGCATAGATACAAATAAGCTCAGAAGGTGAAAGGCAACAGAAAAGCAGGTCCTTTGAGTGCAGATCCTTTCATCTTCCGCTTTGCGAAGGACAGATGTAAAGGCAGCTTACGATCCAAGTTGTGCACATTCCTCCTTTGAAATCCTAAATACATAGAGAACAAGCCACCGAACTGGAGCTCAGGCAATTTACATATGCTTTGCATAGATACAAATAAGCTCAGAAGGTGAAAGGCAACAGAAAAGCAGGTCCTTTGAGTGCAGATCCTTTCATCTTCCGCTTTGCGAAGGACAGATGTAAAGGCAGCTTACGATCCAAGTTGTGCACATTCCTCCTTTGAAGCTCTACCTTTCTCCCAGCCCAAACTTTGCCATTTAGCACTCTCATTACCTCCTAAGGTCTGCTCCTCCCTTCAGCATTTAGTCCCTCTGCGGAGGACAAGCAGTTTCCCTCCCTTCCCAGGAATCTTAATTAATTTTTTTTCTGTGTGCTTGTTTCCACACACCCCCCCCTTCAGACACACCGATACCTTCAGTTGGGTTTGTTTCAATGCTTTCAAAGTTATCTTTAATTGCATTTTTATTTTGTGTAGGTCACCAGCTGACCTTCAGACAAAACACGGCGCATATCAGAATTCGAGCATTCATATCATCTGCACAGCGTAACCCGCAGTGCTACGCCTGTGCTGTTGTTTTTGACAGAGGTGGCACCTGCTGCTTTGAACTATGTCGATTCTGTACTTACAAAAGCCTAGCAGGGACTCCTGTCCCTCTATACGTATTTGTAAAATATGTGCCAAATCTTCCTATCACCTTTCCAGCCCTAGTACTTCACCAGCTGGGCCAAAAAGGCTTTCCTGGTTCTTCACCGTTATTTGATTTCCCTGAAGCCAACTGATTCACATCAATCAAAAAGATCACTCCGCTAGGACTGCATCTCATAATTTAAAGATGTGGGGACTTCTTCCTGTCCAAGGTGCAGATAGGACTTGGGGGAGGATGGAGGTACCTGGGCTAAGCACGACCCGTGGCGCTGAATTTGAGCTTGCTCTCTCAGTGGCAGCTCAGGCAGAGCAAGCGCGGGACGGCCTGTACTCCTTCATGTAAACTTGCCTTTACACATATCACGCCTCTGTTTTCACGCACATCTTGTTGCTTTTCTCCTTTGACCTCAGGGAACCTTAGCAGCCTTCCCCAGGACTTGCTCAGACAGGAGAGGAGTTGCCACCCCTGCCCCTGGGGCCCCGTGATATCACCCCTCTGATACCAGCGATGGGCTGGAGCGTCCGGAAGCTCTCCCAGGAGGCAAATAACTAACCTGAAATCCCCCGCACCCACGCCTTCTGCTAGAAGCCTTAGCAACAGCTCTCCCCCAGGACTCCAAAAGAGGGGGGCTGGGGACCAGCTCTGCGCCCTGCCCCTGGCTTGTGCCCAGTCCTCCCACGCTGCAGCTGACAACCGGGGCCTCGACTCCCAAGTCCCTGTAAAATCAGCCAATAAAAAGAAGTAATTAGGGGTATATTCGCTCACAGAAAGCGGATTACAAATTACCCACATTCAGCACTTGGAAACAAGATTATTTGTGACATAACAGATTGCCACCATTGTAATCCAGAGCCTGTAAACACTTGTTAGTTGTCCATGGGCAAATGCAAATCTGTGCCAGTGTAGCTGTTTTTAGGTGCAGGTGATGACGAATTAGCAGATGCTAACATGTGAATGCTCTTCTGTGCCACTCATACCGTTTCCTGAATGCTTTCCCTGCTAACCTTGATCTCAATGTTGCCTGCATCTTCAACAGACCTAGGACCGTGTCCTTGGGCAATTCTTTTATGAACCAAGATTAAAACACTAGAGTAGTAAGTGGAATTTCATGCAGAAAAATCAATTCTAAAATAATATAAATTAGCAGACCTGATTAACCTGACCTTTATTTCAAGAACCTGTTGACTGTATTGTTAAATTATTTGGGGGGGGAATCAAAGTCAGAAACTAACATTTTATGACTCGGTAACATCAGGCATCTTCAAAGAGCAATTCCAGCACCTCATTCCCAAACCAGGAAATCTAAAGGGCCGATTGATTCCAGCGTGGAATGTATCGGATTGCGATAAATTGCAAAATCACTTCATCAAGAGCAAATCTCTACAGAGCACCTAACTTTCCAAGTCATCATGTAAAGCTGAATGTGAAGCCAGAAGTCCCTGCAGGTGAAGTCTGGATGCACTGACACCATGCCACCGGCATCCAAGCAACAGTTCCACCATGAGGGTTTTGGATTAGCAGCAGTGCAAACATAGCCATTTCCCTTAAAGAAGGCTGGTGAGAGACAAGGCAATGAAGGATTCTGCGAGGCAAAGTGACAAAAACATGAAGGGGATAAATACATTTGTTAGGTAAAATAGATATTACTAGTTTATGAAAATAATGAAGTACGAATCAAAAGCTGCTCATCCAAGGCTTTGGTACCCATTATGAAAATAGCACAGCAACAACGCCGTTGAAGGCATTTTCCAGCAACCACTCCATACCCTCGCCCGCGTACTGTCCATCTCTTGAGAACAGAAGATTCCAACAAGCTGATAAATGAAGAGCTGGTTCCTGCTCGTTTTAGAGCCACACTTGGGCCCACCGCTGTAAGTCTGAGAACAGTAGTGCTCGCTCACGTTTTCATTATTTAGGCTTTGTGGAAAATTTTCCATGACACCCAGAGGATGTAGGAACATGAGAATTGTTTTAAGTCATGATTTAATCACAGTGAAGCACTCATGTGGCATATGCATTTGCAGAAGTAATGGGCCATGAGAAAACGTCTCCTGTATAAGTCCCTAAAAGGCTGGATAAATTCCTTCCATGTCAGAGGTTCTGACACAGAGTTATCTTCAAAAATGGTGTGAGCAGAGCAATGGGCAGGAGGTTCATAGACCAGTTAACTCCTAAACAAGAGTAAAGGTCATGTTCTGCTGTAACAAGTGCTAGCTAGCGAGACAATGCAATACACTGACCCTCTTAAAGGAATTTTCTCATTTACTTGCTTGCTACCAGTTTCAGTACATTTGTAAACCTGAAGAAGCTGAAGTAACCCATTCTGGAGAATATTAAAATAATTTAATTGCTTGCAAGATTTTTGGATAATGTATATACATATCAGTGAATACTTTGGGTCTTATATCACCACTGGCTCAAGAACAGTTCAAAACTGATAAATGTATATTTCTTACTTTTCAGAGCATGGAACACAACTGATACCACCTGGAACCATTTCAGCAAGGAATAAATTTTTTATCTACTTGAAGGATCTCATTCTTTCTTGGCCTTGTCCCTGGCGTAGCAGATGCCAGGACCCTCACGGGGACAGCGTCAGAGGGGTGCCGTGACACACGACCACCCCTCTCTGCAGCAGTGGCCGGGTCACCATATCGGTGCAGCTGAACCAGGGCAGGACCTTTTTGCTGCTGCCCAAGGATTCCCCTCTGCTGGGAGGTTTCTCCCAGGGCCAGACTGGCTGGCAGCAGCAGGAAACAGTCCCAACATGCTGCGAAACCAGGGCTGTAATATGTTAATGTGAAGACTTTTTCCAAGTAATCTTTACCATCTGTTGTCTCACACTGATGTTAGCATTAATAATTTATAGACCTTCTCTTAAGGCTGAGGAGGAAGCAGAATGCTAAGCTCTAACACAGAGACAGCATCAACTTTTTTTTTTTTTTTATGAGATTGATGTTGCTCTATAGGATATCCTCACACAGGGAATATATGGTGCTGTTCGGCTTTCTGTTGCTGTTGCTTTTGTAAAGCCTTTTACTGAAAATAGCAGTGGTAAGATATTTATTTTAGTCCAGTTCCTCTGTTGCGTTTTTCCTTCTAAAATAAGGCACGCAGCCTATCTGGTACATCAGCAAAGTGCATGTAAAGGTCAGAGGCAAAGCATAAGCTAACAGTATAAGTCATATTATAGGAGGCAGTTACCGCCAGGCAAGCACAGACAGGGTTCCTTCTTCTGCTATCCGAGGGACTGTTAGGCTGAAGGAGCATAGCTGTGCTACCAGTTTAAGCCAGCAGAATCTCCTTGCTATATTTAACCTTGATTTCCTTGGAGACCAAATATGCAAATCACCAAATGTGATGCACGGCAAACACTGCTTTCAGAAGGGAGAGCTAAGTTACAGTCCCAAACAATCAAATCAGCCTTTCCTACTCACAGAGCTTCACTTTAATCCCTTATTAACGGGATTAATAGCAGACTTGTGGTTCATACCATCTTACTCCCCTTTTACACAAGCCAATCTAACTGCTTTCACAGAGGGACAGGTGGATTAATAGCCTTAGTCAAAAACTATGGTGATAATGCAGAAAATCAGCCGAAAGGAGGGATTCCGGGGTGAAAACTGACAGCTGGAAGATTGCTATCAAAACCACGCAGTGACTTCACCCGCAGATAGAAATGTGAAATGCGTGGGAGACCCTTCTGCCTCTAAATTGAAAAACAAAACAAACCCCTGAAAGATAAACAAGTACAGTAAAGGAATAAGTTTCTCTATTAATAAACGCTTACCAGAGGATAAACAAGTAAAGAACCTGTGAAGCTCAGAAATGTGGAGGCATTTGATGAAATGTAACTCCGCTAAGAAATGCAAAGCTCTGACAGACGGTTATACAATCTTTGATTTCTTTTAATAACAGTTGAAGGTCAGATGCCATGGACTCTTCCTGGAAATCCTAAAAAGACTGGGTGGCTCCCCAAGTTAGAAAGGAACTGCCACATCGTGTATTGTGCAACATATAGC
>NW_010520783.1:0-2153 GCF_000687285.1 Phaethon lepturus
CAGCTCTGAGCAAACCACCCCTCCTTTCTTTTGCTGGTGTTATTATTATTCTTTCCTTCAGGGTGGCTGGGAAGTCACTGGGCAGGAGGAGGGAGGGACCTGGGGAGCGCCGTCCCCACCAAGGGCAGCGCTGATGGCTGGGGTGGCCCCAGGGGCCCGGGGAGCCGCGAGCTGGATCTGGACATGAGTAAATGTGTGTGTATAAAAAGTGTGTCCCGCTTAGCGCTCTCCGTACTGACAGGCTGACTTATGTCCTGCTCTCGGGGGAAGTGGCGGGCGGGGCACGTCCTCCCCACGCGTGGGTTAGATTGCCGCGTTCGCTCATCTCTGTAGCCCCGGTGCAGCCATCCGGCTGCCCTGGGCGTGAAATGGTTTATAAGCGAAGTTTTCCTTTTGTTTTTATAAGTGCTTGCATTCTTTCAGACAGCAAATTTCCAAATTCAGTTAGACAAAAGAGAAGGCTCCTGCTGATACAAATGGATCTTGGTTTTCTGACTACTTAATACGCTATAAAAAATGTTCTCTCTGTTTTTTCATGATGGCCAGCTCCCAATGAGGAGGAGGACTTTCCTGCTAGGATTGAAAATAGAGCCCAGAAAGAAACTTTGGTCTTGGCCCTGCAATATTATGGGGAAATCCCTGCAGTCACGGGATGCTGTGGGCCCAGCACCTTCTGCCTGTGCCCTTTCCTCACCTGGGGAGGATGAAGATGGTCCTACCTACCCTCCTGCACCTGCAGCCTCTGGAAGATTTCCTCCAGAGCGGTGTTATTGCATTCTCTCAGAGGAAGTTAAATAAGGAAACTTGATTTCATGGAGTTTACCAAATTTTAAACAGAAATTATTGATGGAGAGAAAAATCCCCTGTGCATGCACTGATACCTTCTCTCTCGTTCTTTGTTGTCATGAGCCAAGCTATGTCCATGCTCGCTTGCATGTCATGGGCAATGTGAATAAGCCAGGGAGGGAGAGGTGTGGGGTAGTGGAGATGTTTGTAAAGCTCCCCTCAGAGTGCAGAATCGCGGAGGTATTTTGGGCTCTGTGCTGACGACCCCGCTCTGAGCAGAGGTGGCAAAATGAGGGATCACTGAATGGGAATGAGTAGGAAATGACAGCATTGTCTGCTGAAAACAGCTTGGTGATTGTGGATTTTATATACGTATAAAATTTAGAAAGGACTTTGATGTCAGCTAGTTGTGTCCTGGCTGGAAGAGTTCCTGCGCCAGGGCTCGGGCATGGGTGCCAAGGATTCGGCATCCCACTCTGTGCCATCTTCACCCCACACAGTGGGTTTCAATAGGCTTCCCAAGCACTTTACATCAGGCTATAAATGTATATCCACTAGTTACCCACCCACAGCAACCAGGAGAAAGGAAGCAGTTGCTGAGGCTAATGGGGGAAAAAATAAATCTTGCTGAATAGAAGGTGATAGCACTGAAGTAACACGTGCACACGTCTAGATAAATAGATGAATACTGCAGGGAACAAATTGCCTTTTTGACAGACGATATGAAGATAGGGTCATAAAAACCACTTTCTCCCCAATAAGTACATACCCCTTGATTTAAATTGGGAATGGTGCCAGGAGTCATTATGGGATTTAAACATAGCATTTTGCTGCCGTGGGCTGTGATGTTTCTGGTGAGATCAGGAGACAGCAAATGGAAATGGCTTGTTACGCTGTCATTTCCCCGGCTGAGGAGTTTGCACGCCTTCAAGGCAGCTTTATAGCCCCGCGTGAGCGATGGCCGGGCCTCGCAGCACATCACTGGTCAGGGGCCGTCGGCTTCCTGCAGCCAGGGTACGAACGAGCGACGCTGCTTTGGCTGCAGCAGCACCAGGAAAGGACGGTGGAAATTCTGAACAGCGGCGTTTTTTTGTAGCCTTGGTCTTGGGCCCCAGCCTGCAGAGATGGAAATCCCTCGTTCTGTGTTAGTTTGTGGTATGATGCAAGCGCAAATCTTCAGGTGCTTGAGCTGCTCTTAGCTGAAGGGCAATTTGGAGACAAGCAGTGGGTTAACTAACGAAGGATGGTGATGTGCGACCCAGCACCCACAAGGGACTCCTGTTGGCGGGGTGCTCGTGCCCAGACCCCCGCGGCAGGCATGCAGCCCCCTTCGGCGGCCGCCCCGCTCAGCCCAGAGCGACGCGGTG
>NW_010520784.1:0-12237 GCF_000687285.1 Phaethon lepturus
GGGGGGCTGGAGCTACTCTGGGACGCGGTGCGCTGCCCGGGGGGCACGCAGCCCCACCGCGCCGCCCCCCAGCCTCGCCTCTGCCCTGGAGAAACGACTGAAGAGGAAAAGCACTCTGATGCCAAAAGTGAAAGAAAAGCCTCAAACTAAAAGGGATTGATTTTTTTTTTCACGAGACATTTTGTTTTCAGACAGAAATGCCTTTTCAGCTAAACAGACAAAAGCATGGCCCTTTTTTCAAAGAAATGTTATCTCTCAGACAAAACTTGAAAATTGAAAAATGTTTCTACAAACATTTTCGTAGAAAAAATATCCTCATGAGCTCTACTGATGATAGTTTCAGTGTGTTTATTACCTAATTTCTTTTCAGGCAACACTCTCCTTGACCTTACTGTTAAGTAAAGTTTCAAGAGCTGACCTTAAAGGTTTCATGTTGGCCCCACCGCAAGGAGCATGCATGGATCGTTTTATTCATAAACACACAAAATTCTCTGTGAATGATTAATTTTTCAAATTAATCCCCCAACATCTACAAGTATTTATAGGCTGAAAAACAATAATCTGTTTTAATATAATCTCATGTACTGAAGAAAAGAAAAATATCGTTTCCATCTGCCAGTTAAAAGGTTCACTTGAAGTGAACAGTTACCTTGTAGGTAATTCTCCTTAATCTCATTGCTCGAATAAAGCCAAATATATTTGCTTGCCTACAGTGAAAAAAGCCACAACCTACTCTGAACAGCAACCTACATAAAATCGTAAGAACGGTTATTTAGTACAGAAGGTTTCAGTTAACACTGCCCTTACAATAGATTTGTTTTAAAGTTCCCTATGTGCTCTTTGTAAAGATCAATTGTTTTATTGTTTTAAGACTTTTATCTTTTTATCAGTTATTTGCTAATACAGCATTTCACTGCATGTCCTGCATTTTCTCGAACAGCCTTACAATAAAAAAGCTTCCTTTAATCATTTCAGACACTTTAGAAGGCAATCATTTATGTATGTATGTATGTATGTATGTTAGCAATTAAGGATACCTTTAATATTAACCTAATCAAGCTCCAGTTTGTGGTTAAGTAATCATCACTTTTGCTTCAGTGAGATCCTGCCTTTTATGTATTTTACTTAACATATATAATACATACATAAAATAAAGTATAATAAAGGGCAGGAAAAGGTTTCTCTGGTTGTATTTTCTCCTTGTTTTCCTAAATGTATTTTCAAACTGTGAAACAAGAAACAACTACACTCATAGCCTGCCTGTGCTTGAGAATACATAAGCACGTATGTAGTTTATTGTCTCAAGCCTCCTTTTCACTAACACTTTGTTCCAAATGCTAAATGTAATAAAGTATTTTAGGAAGATGCTGATGACTGAGCACTAGTTTCTGAAGGAGAAAAACTCCCTGGAATCTAGTTAGACCAGCGAAATATAGCGGTCAGCAGATACAGCAGAGTAAAAAATAAAAACATGCTACCTCCACAACAGTGAGGACCTGAACTGGGACATCAGCAAGAATACAGAAACTGCCCCTCTCCAGTGACGAGTTCCACTAAACATCTGCGAAATTCTGCTGGTGCATGCACTGGTGGAGAGAGGTTGCTCCCTTGACCACCTGTGGGACCACTGCTGAGTACCGGAGTAGGGGAAGCAGGAAGATCTGTGACACGAAGGGTGATCTTACTGGTAGGGGGAAAATAATCTGCAAAAGTTATTGAGTTATGGGGCGTCGTGCCCAACTTTCTAATTTGCCTGGCAGACAAGGTTTTATCATACAGATGGTTCTTCAGGGCGCTGGACCCGATTAGTGTACTTTACCTGGAAGATGGGGAGAAGATGGGTGTCCTACTGCAAAGATCCTGCAGGGAATTTTCAAATTATTCAGATTTCACTGTGCCGCTTCCTTGAGTTGACAGCAGCCCCCTTCAGTCACTGGATTTAGAGTTCAGAATAGCCTCTGACGCCCGCTCCAGATACAAGATCAGCTGTCTGAAGGAAGGTTTGTTGGCAAACAACACCTCCGCAATCAAAAATCTTCCTACAGAAGGAAATGGGTCATTCCATACATGAAAAAAAAGTAATTTATTTCTTCCTTAAAATAATTAGAGGGCAGAGCAGGGAGCAGAGAGACACTTTAAAAGGACAGCATTATATTTCATCATACAGACAATCACCTTGCTTTAATGCAATTTAGAAATTTCTGATATTGGAAAGATAAATTAGGAAGATTTTTTATTGCTAGTGACAGAGACAGGATCAGAGAGAGTCTAAGGACTGAAGCATTTGTGTTTTATCTCTGTGAACACAGATTTTAATACCTGTGTTTTATTTCTGTACAAAATGAGGCTAGGTTACCTTTGCCTAGTAGACATAATTGTCTTTTATAAAAGAGAGAAATGTATAAATTCTAAGGGAAATGTAATATCTTTTGACATAGTTTTAGACCACCCACACGGCGAGCTATGGAAGCCAATAATCTTAAGCCAAAATATGTTTAAATCACTGAACAAAGCTTTTGCCTTTTTACACATCTTATATTGTCTAATAAAAACGACATCAGCTGGTTGTGAACTATTTAGAATTTTTGAGCCCACTTTTTTGTCCAATCTATGATGCAGTTATTATTTTTCCTAATATAAAATCTATTTTCAGTAAAAATATACAATCTAATGTATTCTGAAAACAGGCCTCCAATTTAGAAAGGAAAAGAATGCCATCTATTTTTAGTGCTGTGTATCTTTTAGTACCTGATATGAGGTCAAAATCTGCTCTGATGCAAAGGATTGATAAAAGAAAAGGATACAAGGGCATATACACTTTTTATTGGAACACGGTTTTATTCTTTCCTGAAAAAATCAGGATTACTGTTGGCCTGATCCTCACCATACTTAGCACTGATTTTGGAGATTACTGCTGCAAGCGCTTCACAGCACTTGGTTTGTGCTTAAGGGTTGAAAAGGGCATGCCCTGTGTAAAGTAATTACCATCCACTCCCATTCATGGCTGCCTAGCAAGGTTACTCCCAGTTTCCCTCAGACAAGGATGGTTCGCAACCAAATCCTCGGAAAAGGTTAACCTGAATTAAAATGAGCTTTTGATTGGCTTCCTAGATAGCAAAGAGACAACAAAAGAGCTTTTATTCGAGAATTTGAAGATTTTTGCAAAAATAGACACAAAATCTGGATGACAAACATTTGCATTTATCCAAAAAGTTCTGAATATGACCCTTTTAATTAGCGCCATCATCAGAGGTAGTATCTTTATCTATGAGGAGTCCCATTGGCTTCAGCAGAAGCATTAGTGGAAGAAGCAGTCAGCAGCCCCATGCAGTTATGGATTACAAAGCCTAGTGTTTTATTTCTCTGCATTAACTGTTTTCTCGGTATTGCTTATGGAATATTTACACCCTTTAGAGCAGGAAACTATTGGGATTAAGGAAAGCAACTGTTCCTGTTTCCCCCTCTTTTGTTCCTTCTGTAAGTAATATTGATAGTAACAAAAATATTTCCAAGAAAATGTTCCAACCCTGTACCTGAGGTTATTCTGGAAAATGTTTTTGCTTGCCAGAGCTGTGGCTTTGCACAAGGTAAAGGAGCCCTGTGCTCTCTGCACTTTCTCCAGTAACAATGCTTTGATTCAGCCAGCCACCAGCTTGAGTTGAAAACAGTGATTAAGCTTGGCTTAAGTTGTGAGAATCATATCAAATCTCCTTAAGTTCAGTCCAAACAGTGGAATGAAAACATATCTTTTCCTTTAATAAAAAAATTATGAGCTTTTTAAATGGAACTTAAAACAAGTGGTCTGCATTAAGCTTTAGTTGTGACCTCAGGTATTGCTCTTTTTCCTTGTAAAGCCTGGGATTTGCAAGTTATTTGGCTAAAATTCCAGTGCAAGCTTCAATAAACCAGATTCTCTAACTCATATTTTTGCACAAGATGAAAAAAGTGAGTTAAGTGTGAAGCGAGGTAAGAGGCAGGAGAGAAGAGAGGTGTGAGGAGCAGCAGCTGACCTCAAGTGTTTTGTCCTTCTCTTCAGGTTTATCATTTTAGCACAAATGAGACAACTACTCATATACGAGGAAAAGAAATCACGTACTAGAACAGCAGGTCTGTCTGTGATGGGTGTATTTCAGTTCTTTGCTTCTGCAAGAGGGGAAGGAGGTGACCGGGAGGTGCAAGCGTGGAAGTGGCCCTGCCATTGATGCACTGGAGCCAGAGAGCCCAGACATGGGCTTTTCAGGGCAGCCCTCCATGTGAGGTAGTCTGCCTGGTCTCTAGTGGAAATAACTGTAAATGAAGCAAAATGTCTGGGTCGAGGCTGATTTCTTGAAGCTGGTGTCCTATTTCCCCTGCTTCTCCATTCTGTCCTCCCTTGATACAAGGAGGTGATTGCTTCACTTTGTTTTACTCCTTGTCTACCTGGAGGTTTGATTCATGGTCTTCACAGCAAAATCACCTAGTTGCGAAAGACCTACATTTTCATGGGAGAGTTACCACTTTGATGGTTCCTATCTTCTAATATTTTTTAGTTGTAACAGCAATGTTTTGACCTCTAACAGCACAGGCAGAAATCCTTCCCATGCCCTGACAAAAACTGGCTCAGCTTAGCTCACCTGCGTGTGACGGAGGAGACATCCCTTTGCTGCTAAGGAGACACACAGTGCTTGCAAAAATGAGACAAGCCTGCAAAGCTCTTCAGCTTTAATTCTGAACAGTTAAGCGTTTTACTGGGGCTACTTGCATTAACCTGATAATGTGCTTAAATGCTTTGCTGGTCTGAGCCTTTTAGGTATCTCCCCCTGTAGAGCAAGTCTAAGGCCAGTATGTTACTTTTAAAACACTGGTAGTGGAAGGACCCAAGAAAGGCCCTTTGCTGAAGACGGCACCAATTGCACAGCCACAGAGGAGCTTCCAGGCATGGCAGCCTTTGGTATCATTGACAGACGTGCTGCCTGGCAGGGCATGCCTTTGCCCCCGAAGTGCAGGCGCATCCGTGTGGAAGAGCCGAATGTGGCTCTATTTTCACCCCACGCGTGTCCGTGCACAGCAGCCCCAGCATAGCTTGAAGACTCAACAAGTGGTAAGGTGAAGTGGTGACACTGTCACTACAGACCATACACTGGGCGGGTTTGCTGAGCGATTCAGGAGGAAAATCATCCCATTATACCCTGCTTGAGTTTGCACTCTTTATTATGAAAATGTACAGCTGCGTGCACCTAGAAATCTGCAGCAAAATTAATGCCAGTCTATGGAGAGAGTAAAGGCTGCTTCAAAGTCTGATCAAGTCACAGGGAAAAGGTCTCTTTAATTCCAAGCTACATGAGAATTTGCTCATAGAAGTTTCGCTAAGAGGGAATGAGTGCAATTCTCTCATGTCTAAAAGAATGTACCTGTCGGCAAAGTAATATCTAATGGTAGAGCTTTTAACATCTAAAACATCCCACCTGATTTCAGCATTTAAGGGTCTGCATCCCAAAGGAGACAAATCCCCAGGTGCAAGAAGTTGATCTAATGCAACAGCAGCTCTTCGAAGTTTAACGATGAGCAATTTGCATCGTTTCAATCAAACATCCCCTCTCCCCCTTCACACAGTGTGGAATCTGGAGACCGTTCATAAACACAGATTCCCCTTTCCCAACTTTCATGTCCTGTTTTTTAAACAAGAGTGAAAATGTTGCATTTGTATACATTCCCATGAGCTCACATGGATTTAAAGCATTTCACCAGCACCTTGTAGTTTTTACCTATTACTTTGTGTTTTTAAAGTGGGACAATGCAACACTGGAAATTGTGAGGTTTTAGGGTAGAGATCTGTTGAAAAAAGATTTAAATATGGTAAAATCAATCTAAAATCTGTACTAGGCAGGCAAGTGGCAGGGGATAACATGAGCAAAGGGAATAAAAAGAGCTCTGAAGAGCCCATACCAGTTGCTAATACTTAATCTCTTTAAATAATGAATTAGCTGCTCATATCTACTGTCGCAGCTAAGAGAAAGCACTTTCTTTGTGAAGTGAAGTAAAGCTTGAATACCCATGAATTATTCAATATAAAGTGTGCCAGTTAAAATGCCTTGATATTGGAAGTCAAGTGTAAGATTATCTTTTGTCTGTCAGAAAGCATCTCTCCCATGTTACTGAGACTTGAGGGGGTGGGAAAAGGGGCCAACCAGCGTACAAACACATCAAGAAAAATAAGGGAGGTATTGTAGTAACACACAGAATCACTTTCACTTATGGATGAGCTTCAGTCGTACATAGGAATTATTCTGTTGGGCTTTATTCTGTTTAGTCTTTCTGTTCTCCTTTGCCTCCATGATCGCTCCATCATCTGTGACACACTCGTGATGCAGCAACGCTGCTCCAAGGTTTCTTTCAGCAGAGACAGTATCAACTATTGATCTGTCAGCCTTTGCTGACATGGAGAAATATATTTCCTTACTCAGGTTTCTAACAGCTTCCAGAGCTGAATAATGACCTTTCCACTGTATCAGAATGTGTAATCTAGAAGAATGCGCCTTGCAGGAGAGTCTGGCACAGAAAATGACTGTTTCTCAGGAAGGTTTAGGTCATCTAGCCCTGGGGTATGACACGGGCCTTCCAAAGGGCTGGGTAATCAGCTGCTATTTTTTGTCCTTCTGGTTTTTTTGTATTCCCTCTTCATAGAGTCCACATTGTTGGCAGCACTTCCAGATATCTCAAACTTTCCTTTTATTTTATTTTATTTTCTATCTATGTTTTGAATGGATTCCAATTCTTTTTCTTTTTTTTAATTCTTTTTTTTTAATGCAGTTGAGTTCAAAATATCACAAAGCCCTGAAGATGCAGCGAAAAGCAGGCTGGTGTTTTGGAGGGAAATTTTTTTTTTTCAAGTTCTCTTTCTTATCCTTCCCCTTCAAATTATCCTAACACTCAAACTCTCTCTACTTCAGTAGTGCCTCTGTGGTGCCTTTTGATTTTATGGATACATGGTTTGTGCTTGGTGATTTTTCAGGTACAGTACTGCAACGTTAGCAACTAACCCACAGTTGTATCATCCCAAATACTAGTCGACAAACTGGACAATCAAAATGGGCTGTAAACAGCTTACAACTTCAAAATGCCTAATTTAAGCATCCTGACTCTTCACCAACTACACTGGCAGCCAGGATGTAGTAGCTCTGAACAGAGGTTAATCTGCGTGTGTCATCATGATACTGAACTGGGACGTTATCTTAGATGTGACAACCTCACTGGGCATCTATACATGGCTTGAGTGTAGTCCAGTAGTAACACTGAACACCAAGTTGAAATTACTTAATAATTTTTTGAATACCTTAATTTCCATTATTGTCCATGATCTAGTTTTTATTGTTATTGACAGAGAGTTTATTCAAGCCTAAGACCTCTCAGAAATCTAACCTTCAACTTTCAGAGGAGAGTGGGGAAAAGAAAAGGTATCTTGTGTCTCTGGATCACTGATAACACTCTGTGGAGGACTCTGCTAGTACTCCCAAGGTTGGTGTCTGAAGACTATCACTTCCCACCAACGAAAAAGAAAAAAAGGTGAAACAGAACACTGAAAAGTATCCCAAACTACAACAAATGTCATTAAAGGGATTAGACTTTGAACCGGCTTACTTAAACGGAAGAGAAATAGAAGAGTTACTGTATACTTTTCAGGTACAATTCCAAACAGTTCTTTCTCTGTGTTTAAATGATTGCTAACACTACTGATCAGTCCAAGTCCCGATAAATTCCAAAATTTATCCAAATTTTATACATTTGATAAATTGATCTACACCTTTATCTTAACAGAACCATCTATCCCAGACTTCTTCCATCCATTTTCATGTTTATGTTGAAACCCAAAGAGCCAGACTTCATAGCCAGACCCAGCCCATGCCAGAGAAAAAGCTTGTAACTGTCTATTTCACCTGGGCTGCCCATGCATTAATAAAGCAAGCTATAGTTTAAAAAATTTACCATTTCTACATTTTTGGCCACCTTTCTACATGTTGTGTGCTATTCAATTTCCCTTTTAACAGATTTTATCCAAATTGAGCAAAGGTAGACTAGTTGCGTTTTTTACAGCCTCAAACGTACCCCAGTGAAAATCTGAATCAGCTCACAAGATGAAAAGGAAAAAAAAAGAAACAAAATTAGATTCCAGAATCTTTTGTCTGGACGAAGAGAGTTGCATGATTATATGGTTTGAAGGTATTTTAAGTTGGAATTTTTTCTTAATGCAGCATCAATATATAGTTAATATAAGTAAATATAACCTTAGCAAGAAGAATCAGGACTGGAAAAAATTGCATTAATCCCCTTGTTTTGAAGGGAGATAGTTGCATGATGTCTTTTAAATTATGGTTTGCAAAGTCCTCATTCAACAGACTAAGAATATACAACATGTTGCATGACAAATCAAGGAACAGTCTTTAGAGTCATTTAAGATTGATGTTTAGCAACAAATGAAAACCATTTACCATTCTCCCCAGAGAAATTTTGGAATGAAAGATTAATTATCCATATTATTGTGAAAGCTAGATCCAGAAAAACTCTCTTGGTTTACATCTTTTGTTCCAGAAATTAATTTAAATGTCTTGAAAAGATTGCTCAGAATTTATATGGTGCCTTTCCTTATTAAAATCCATGGATATAAATTTCACAGTATTTAAAAGTACACAGAATTTAGCAGGGAAAAATTAGAGGCTTGTGGCCTTTCAACTGTCAGGGACCAGATTATGGTCTGAGTTGTATGTATCTAATTCTCATTGAAAGTAATAGAAGTCCCACATATACACTGTCCTCATAATCAGAACCAATCGTTTTTCTGTTTGCACAATTCAGCCTGGATGAATGAGAAAACATAGGAAACTAGGCATCACAGGGCAATATCATTCTTTGGTTCTCAAAGTTTGCAACACACTAGGTCTGATTTCAACTCATTTGTGGTTTTACATTGAAATAATGGGTTTTTTATTAGATCTTCCATACTTCTACACTGAGAAGAACCTCTATAATTTCATATAACTCACCACTTTACATGTTTCATTGAACTATTACCATTTTTTATTTTTCTCTCTGAATAACAGATTTGCTTTGGCTAACTTAAGTGAATGTGCCTTTAAAACTACAAAAGCAGACAATAGGTCCTTACGTACTTGAGTCTGTTACCATGATGTTTGGGACAGAGTATCGTTTGTTTTGGGTGCATGGCATGTCTGAAATTTCCTCCCAGAGTGCCTTCAACGTGCATTACAGATTTTGCTTCTAAGAAGCCCACAATCTATTTGCAGTATGGGGTTTCTTGTTTTGGTATTGGGGTTGTGGTGGTTTTTCATTTTGTTTTACAAACCAACAACTGTTCCTGACTATTTACACACTGTGCAATATGTATGTCTGTTAGAACGACCTAGTTCTTGAAGAATAATGCCAGATGTCCTGTGCTCAAAAATACCTACACTAATGCTACAACCACCACTATCCCTGTTTGTTTATGTAGTAATCAGCTGTCACATTGCCTTTTTATATCAATGTTTGTATTGTTTTGGAACAAGGTCTAGAAGAGATAGAGAAAAGCACACAATTTAATTGGGCCACACGCATCTTTGTAGAAGACACTCGGAAAAAAAACAGTTTTCAAAGTACTAAAGCACTTTGATCTCTGCTGTACCTACTAAAGAGGGCAGATACACTTCTAAGATGCTGTGCAAACAGTTAAGCAACCTACTTTGCAATGGAGATTTGAAAAGTTCTGGGTTTTTTCCTATGCAGGTTCAGAGGTTTGATTTCTGTTTTTCTCCCTGATATATTTTCTTGGAAGGCAAACACTTAGATAATTACACACCCACCTATGGACGGCCAGGAGTTGTTCAGATCTACGTGTTAGCCAGACTTTTTCTCTGTTGGCTGATCTGGCTGATGGACCCATCTCTATTGACTTCTGAGATGTAAACTTAATATTTAGAAAAAATCTTTCAACAAAAAAGTTTATTGGAATGGGTCTGTGAACAGATTTAATTTAATAATAGACTTTGGTTGGAGGAATACAACATGGGACAAAAATGTTCTGTTGCCCCCTTCTAAAAAGCACTTGGACTTCATAACCCAGATCATCTCTTCAAAATACCTTCTAGACATAACAATCTCAAGAATTAGATAATAGTCTTGAGTGCTTCTTGTGCTGGCATGGAAACTCTAAACCTGTTGGTTTCTAACCTTTAAAAAAAAAAGTGCTTCCCACAGCTAAAGGAGTATCTGCCATACCTGTTAGCTTTCATCTGTAGTCCACACCCAAATAAAAGACCGTATCTGTAAAGTTTGTTCACCTTCAGGAAAATCCTTGTTTTGCTAACATGCAAGATACCACTGTAGTCTTTTCCATCAGTCTATAAATAAATGTAAAATGCTCCAGTGTGAGTCTGGTTTGCTGTAAGTACAGCGGGTTGGGCCCCATTCAGCAAAGATGGGAACATATGAAAAAGAGAGGGGTGTAAAAATGTGACCTTCATTGAGAAAGTTAGCCTTCAGAATCAGAGCAGAAAAATCTTGCACAAAAAGGACTGACACTTACCTTATCTACACCAGACTGTGTTGCTTTCAGTGGAGCTTTATTCATTATTTTGGGAATCACTGAGCTGATTCAAACAGTTGACAATTTCTCCCTTCCTTCCTTCCTTCCTTCCTTCCTTCCTTCCTTCCTTCCTTCCTTCCTTCCTTCCTTCCTTCCTTCCTTCCTTCCTTCCTTCCTTCTCTCTTTCTTCCTATCTTTCTCTCCCTCCCCTCCTCTCCCCTCTCCCTTTCTTCTTTTTCTGTCTTTCAAAAAGCAACATATTAAACCAGTAAATCAAGGAAGAGATGACAAACATGCCCACTCCATATAGTAAATAACTGTTTTGACCAGCCAGCTGATGGCAGGTATAAAATCGGAGACAGCTGGTTAGCCAACTCCTTAGGGCTAACTGTTCTAAAAATCACTTCTCTTCCTTCCTTTCCTTTTTTTTTTTTTTTCCTTTTCACAGCACATATCCAGATACAGAATCTCTGAGCTAATTATCAGGGCTGGGATTCTCAACTTAATCATCACTACCAATTCCCTGGAGTACACTGGCATATAAGAGCTAACCCCTGCCATGCTGAATCACAGACACACAGTAGAAGATGCAAAACTCACTGAGATTTTCAACGGAGGAGTCCTGTACACATATATAATTCTGTACTTTACAATTGAATTGTAAAGTAGGAGACGCTAGCTGATGAAATGCAATTAAAAGTTAAAGGATGAATGTTATAGATTATTATTTTAACAAGGCTTCAGGGAAGAGAGAGTCCATCTGTCTGCTTTGTCTAAAAGCAATTCTGTGGTGGGCTACCTCTAAGAATTAACTCATGCCATGTTCTACACAAATGAAAAAAAAAGGTAGAAAGATAAATAATCAGTTGGCAGACTGTAACTTTGCAGAAAGCATTCAGCTTCTGGTTAAATTAAGAGCAGAGAAAGGTAGATTGCAGAATTATTTCTCACTGTCATCCTCATTAAATTTCATTTCAACGGGGAATGGTGTCACTGCTGCTTTAGTTACCTATTATGAATTCAACCTGATATTCAGCTTGAGTACTCTCTGTATGTTGCTGACTGTACTTGCAGGTATACAGAATGGCATACAGTTATATGACGCCAATAAATGGCAGGCTTAATTGTTTTGTAATTATTCCATGAAATCATTTATTTTGCATGAATAAACACAGATGTTTATATTCTCTGATGGTGTAAATCGAAATCATTCCACTGACACCAGTGGAGGTGTGCTTATTTACACCAGCTGGAAATTTGTCCCAATTATTTAAGGACCTGAGCTATTTGGCAAACGCTCAATAGGCACGACTGAATTGTGAAGCTTCTTCTTAGGGCATTTTGGCAGTAAATTACATTTTATACAGAAAATTCGGCTATCTGAATGTAAAATCTTCCTGGACTAACTGCGTTAAATTAGTTGGTCTGTCAGATGCATGCTGTTTGCTGCACCACTTGTAGATATTCAGTCTTATGTGAGATTTCCTTGGTGCAACTGCCTGTAGTGAGCACATATTTATCACACTTATAGCTGTCTAACCTTTAACTAACACTGCTCAGATGGAAGACGCTTCTTTTCAAGAAATGTAAACTATTAGTTTTTGTTAAGGTTTGGGTGTCATTAACAGCATTGGCAGCTTACAACATTATTGTCCCCCCCTTTCCTACAGGCCCCTCTCAGC
>NW_010520785.1:0-825 GCF_000687285.1 Phaethon lepturus
GTGCAGGCGCGTTCCCAGGGCCCCGCCGGACGCTGGTGCTGGCCCCGCGCTGTCACACGGCCATTACCACACAGATGGAGTTTAACACGACACGAACGATTCCCAACATTTCATGAAACGTAACTTTTTCTAACCCTCAGCTCAGGAAAAATATAGTCATAATGCAGAGATCCCGCTGTTCGCAGAGAAAGGAGGGGGACTGGAATCAGTTGGATTTCGGGAGCTGATAGGCTAAATTTACAGTTGTGTGTGGTCAAGCTGCTATTGATGCTTGAGAGTTTCCAATTGCTGGTAATAGACTGGGGAAAAAAGATAATGTGTTTGATCGATCAACATGGACAAATTTCATTTAGGGGATCAATAACAGTTTATACTTGACAGAGCGGAGGGACCACATTTATTTTTCCCTTTGATTGAATAAATGTTTTCAATGAGACTGCAAATGTAAAGCAATCCTAACCATTTCTTAACTTGAGGCACAGCTTCCTGCTCTGCTGTTATTGCAAGCAATGTGTATTTAAAACTAATATACAGCGCAACGGATAGCCAGAGGCTGGAGCTGCTGAATGAAACTAATGTGCAGTTTATTAAAACAGAAGACATGGAAAGTGCACGGGCTAGTTTTCCTGCGTCCCAGCAATGTGAAATACCAGAAAGAGACATCACTTGGGCATATTTTTCAAGGGTGGGTGGAAAAGGGAAGATACATATTTTCTGAGTTTTTTTCTGTTTTCTGTATCAAGTATAATTCCTTCGCGCCTCCCAGAAGATACGTAGGAGGGTAAACACGCAGGAGAAAACAGCTACGTCTCCACTAACGTCGCC
>NW_010520786.1:0-29865 GCF_000687285.1 Phaethon lepturus
ATTGCCAAGCCTCCAGTCATCTGGGACCTCCAGGTCCCAGATGTATCCCCCAGGACCATGATATGCTGATGCTCTAAGGGCCACACTTTCTACTGGTTTACATATGTTAGTTTTCTTAATGGAATTTATTAGGGTAGTTTCTGCTTGTAAAGTCCTGCATTAAATGGAGTTTGATTGCTTGAGAATCGACATTTGCTTGGTACAGTGGTGAAACAGTTTGCTAGCAGTCTTTTTTACGGGGCATACAGTTACAACAACATTTTCTTTTTAATTTAAAAAAGTGATGCAGTTGCTGCATTCAGTTATGAAATTCATATGCAATGGTTTTTTAAATTGGTAGTTAGAAATTCATACATATACATACATTGGTAACCATTTTTTAGATTGAATTTAGTGGGAAATTTTGGGTAATGGTAGTATGGATCTGATGTTTTAAGAAACTGGCAACCTCCCTTTATACATGATAGAGTAGCAGGTCTCAGAGGCTGCATCTTGCCCAAGGAGTGATGTTTTCCATGAAGCACTCCAACCCTCATCTTCCTGCCATTCCTTCTGAGGGACCTCTAAGGAGAGCCATCTCTCCTTGCACTGTTCAGGCACCTACACTTCCTTCTGTTGGCCAGACTCCAAGAGTGGAGACACCAGGTCTCATCCTAATGTGGAACCAGGATCCGATCTGGTTAAGCAGTTGTCCCAGGGGCTTGACAACATAATGTGGACCAGCTAACACAAGAGTCAGTGAGGACAGTAATGCCTGACAAAGCCCTTTTTGTCCTGGAAGCCCCTCTGGTGCAGGTATGGTGGGATTGACAATATGGTTCCCAAAATGTTGTTCACTGATACACCAGTATTACTCTCTGTTGCTCAAAAGATACTCTCCTTGTCTATTTTTTTTATTGGAAAAGATGATGCACAAGCTTGATTTTAAAAAGCCTTCCTGAAAAAGTACCTTATCAATTTTTCCTGTTTTTATATGCATTCTGGTTGTAGTAAGTGAAAGCAAATGAAGTAATTCTGGACATAGTTACATAGCATAGTTTTGACAGATCAGTTCATTGTCCCACATTGTTTGCTCAGCTGTCACAGTGCTGATAATTGGTGCCATATAGATATTTTGAGGTGGTATGGAAAACAAGTAAGGTTTTTTTTTCACCATCATCACATTGCTTCCCTATTTTAGATGGTTTTATTTGACTACATAAAAATTGCATTTAAAATTAGTCAGATAGGCTTTGGGGCTTTCTCTCCATCATACAGTTTTGCTTTGCATAAATCAATAGATTAAGGCAACTGTTCTGTATTTCTGGTTGCTTCCATGGTTAAGTGTGCTTTATGGTTGATTTGAAAGAAATTTTTTAATTTGATCTTTCAATACTCCGTAGGCTATTTTCTGTAGAATCATTCTGTGAAGAAAGGGTTAATACTTCTATGTGCATTTACATCTAGGCCTTTGTTCTCTTGAAGAGCCTAGTGCATATATGTAAAGTTCATGAAAGAATCATGACAAGACACTATATATAATGCAGACATAATGCTGTGGAAGCCCAGCTTCTCTTAAAGAACAGCTATGACCTAGACTTGAAAATCATTACATGACTTTTTAGCCTCACTGTCTATATCCCCTTGATGAAAGTAAAATGTAATGTGCTTTCTCTAATGGGCACTTGACTTTCTGTAGTGCTTCTGAAATGTGTCCATAACTACTCAATGAAATGCTTATTGACAAGTCAAGTTAGATCAGCATAAATATTGATATTGTCACCACTGTATGCCCATCATAACATCTTAAGGGTTGAAAGCTTTCTCCAGGTGGAAGCATCTATAACCTGTGTTACATCCTAGAATCATAAAAGAATCACAGAATGGTTGAGGTTGGCAGAGACCTCTGAAGGTCATCTGGTCCAGCTCCCCTGCTCAAGCAGGGTCTCCTAGAGCAGGTTGCCCAGGACTATGTCCAGGTGGCTTTTGAATATCTCCAAGGATGGAAACTCCACAACCTCTCTGGGCAACCTGTGCCAGTGACCCTCACAGTAAAAAAGTGTTTCCTGATGTTCTGAGGTAAGCTCCCCTGTTTTGTTTTGTGCCCATTGCCTTTGGTCTTGTTGCTGGGCACCACTCGAAAGAGCCTGGCTCGATCTTCTTTACCTCCTCCCTTCAGATGTTTGTACACACTGATGAGATCCCCCCTAAGCCTTCTCTTCTTGAGGCTGAGCAGTCCCAGCGCTCTCAGTCTTTCCTCATAGGAGAGATGCTCCAGTCCCTTAATTATCATAGTGGCCCTTCACTGGACTCTCTCCAGTAGCTCCTTGTCTTGGAAGCGCAGAACTGGACCCAGCACTTGAGACGTGCCTCACTAGTGCTGAGTGGAAGGGAAGGATCACCTCTGTCAACTCACTGGCAATACTTGGCCTGACACAGCCCAGGATACCATTCGCCACCATTGTGCAAGGGCACGTTGCTGCCCGACATTCAACTTGGTGTCCACCGTGACGCCCAGGTCCTTTACTACAGAGCTGCTACAGTCAGCCCCCAGCCAGTGCTGGTGCAGGGGGTTGTTCCTTCCCAGGTGCAGGACTTTGCATTTGCCTTTGTTGAACTTGTGAGACTCCTGTCAACCCATTTCTCCAGGGGTCCCTCTGGATGGCACAACCCTCTGGCATACCAGCTCCTCCTCCCGGCCACTTGTTGTCATTCCTGAAGAGATGTGAGAGCAGATGCCATCTGATGTCTTCAGTTCTCTTTATGATTCTTTTGTTACAGACAAGATGATATCTAGGTTGTTGTCCTGGTTTCAGCTGGGCTAGAGCTAATTTTCTTCACAGAAGCTAGTGTGAGGCTATGCTTTGGATTTGGGATGAGAAAATGTTGGTAACATGCTGATGATTTGGGTTGTTGCTAAACAGCCAAGAACTGTCCCGCCTCTCGTGCTGGCCTGCCAGCAAGAAGGCTGGGGGTGCACGGGGAGCTGGGAGGGGACACAGCCAGGACAGCTGACCCAGGCTGGCCAAAGGGATATTCCATACTACATGACATCATGCTCAGTATATAAAGCTGGGACGAAGAAGGAGGAAGGGGTGGAGGGACGTTTGGAGTGATGGCGTCTGTCTTCCTAAGAACCCGTTATGTGTGATGCAGCCCTGCTTCCCTGGAGATGGCTGAACCCCTGCCTGCCCATGGGGAGTGGGGAATGGATTCCTCGTTTTGCTCTGCTTGTGTGCGCGGCTTTTGTTTTACTTCTTAAACTGTCTTTATCTCAACCCTTGAGTTTCCTCACTTTTATGATTCTCTCCCCCGTCCCACCGTGGGGCAGTGAGTGAGCGAGCGGCTGCGTGGGGCTTGGTTGCTGGATGGGCCTAAACTACGACAGCTGTGCAATTCCTTTGTCAGTCTCCAAATGAGTTTTGCTAACCAGCTAAGTTGCTTCAAGGAAAGAGACTGTTATCCTCTCAAGATAATGTGCCAAAGGACAATACCGTTTTCAGCCTGTAATCACTTCTAATCAATTCTGTGTATTGCTTTTATTTTGTCACGTCTTAGGATGCAGGAAGTCAACAAATAGGCTTTTTGCTTGGAAGCTGTGGAGTTACTGTGGCCTTGACTAGCGATGCATGCCATAAAGGACTGCCTAAAAGCCCCACGGGGGAGATACCACAGTTTAAAGGTAAGCTAACCCTTGCTTATCGTGGATATCACAGGTCATTTACTACAATAACAGCCATTGCACTTGTTTAGTTGTAGCGGGTGAGGATCAGGCCCGTGCTGAAACCCTTGCCGCAGGAGCAGCCGTGGCTGCTGGGGCGCGATTGCCCCAGCTGTGTGTCACTGTCTGGTAGAGATCGCTGCTCCCGCCTCAGCAGCATGACTGCTCCTGATCTGGTTCCCTGCTGGCTCAGCCGGGCTGCTGAGATCATCTGTTGCCACAAGTGAAATTAAACCAACAGACTTAGGACTGTAGTAGGTGAGAAGCATTTGTACAGTTCAGTCCTATAGCTACATGATAGGCGCAGTAACCTCTGACAGGAGAGTGGTAATAAACTATTTGGGTCAATAACAGCTTAAACTGCCCAGCCATTTCTTCAGGGATTGTCTGAGAAGGCCACGATAGCCATATTAAGAAAGCAGTTCTAAAAAATATTCTTTCTCATGCTGTGCTGAGGTTTAAAAGAAGCAATGTTTAGGTAATGGTGACACAGGCATTTGGGAAAAAAACCCTCCGACAGAGGAGAGTTTTGTCTTGTCTTATCCAGCAGAAACTCAACAAAAAGCTGACTTTTCTTTGTACCTCAGGCTGGCCAAAACTGCTGTGGTTTGTCACAGAGTCTAAACATCTCTCCAAGCCGCCTCGTGACTGGTTCCCACACATCAAGGATGCAAACAATGACACAGCTTACATTGAGGTGAGTTAATGAAGATGCATCTTCTGCTCAAATCATTGCATATGGCACTTCTGGATTAGGTAAACATCATTATTCATTCACTAGTCAGAGAGGCAAAGAACATCCTGGTTTAGCCTGTTAATAAGTAATATTTTCTAATAAATTATGCTGGACATTGATTTCAGAAAAGTTAATGAAATGTTAAATTGCATTTTGGGTGTCGCTAACATTAATGTTTTTACATCATCTATGTGGCTGCCACAATATTATATTAAACTTGCCTTGACCAATATTGGTCTCATTCACAGTGTGGGCTTGCCCACTAGCCTTGAGATGGGCAGGTGGGAAGTTTCACAGTGAAATTTCAGTTCTCATATCACAACCTTCAGACCCTTTGAAAGAGAAGGAACTTTCTGTTCAAATGCTTGCCTGTCACTGCTTTGTGAGTCACACTCCCCACAAAAGACCAGCATCAGAAAGGGAAGATTAGCAATACTGTTAAATTCAATTTTTCTCATTTTTTTTTTCCATTCTTTTTTCCCACTTCTGCATAGACTTAAATGCCTCAAATTCAGTGATGTTAGTATTGAATTTAAATGATTATTCAGAGGGAATAAGTTCAAGTGATGGAGCAAAGGTATTTCCTGTCTTTGCACAGTCTGGACTAGAGAAGCAGAGATGCCTCCGTTTTCAATCTTGCTGATTATCTTCATCATGGAGAAAGATAAATATTTAATTTACTTTAATTACCACTGATAGTTTTCAGGCTCTTACATAAAGTTGCAAAAGTTGCTGCAGTCATCAGCAATGATCTCCTACCTCTTTTTTATGCTTCTCTTTCATGACTCTTTTATATTCTTCTGATCAAAGAGCTTGTGTCTTTCAGACTGTATACGTATGGATTATTATAACAGCATCTAGCAAGGATTCTGCAGTCAGCCGTTATCACATGCCTTATAAGACACAGAAGGGAGCAGCTCAGGTTTATTGGTTGGCCTATAAAATCTAACGTGTGGACACTGAGCAGACTGAACTAGGTTATTCTCTGCTAAATCTAGCCAGTCCTTTAGTCATTAATGTGATCAGAATTGTTAGAATTATTCTTCCGTAATGCCTGTATTCAAACAGCAAATGGACTTCTGATATCAAGCCTGGGAAGCTTCAGTCAAAAAGAGAAAGCCTATCTGGAAAAAGTGTCTTTTTAACAGAAAGATGCCTCCCAAGCTCCTCAATACTGCTGGTTTCTTAAGATAGAGTCATTAGATGTGTCCATCATTCACCTACATAGGAAACATTTTAAATGTAGGTATTGAATAATGGAAATAGGGCAAGTATTGCACATTGACTTTACCTGCTTATTTCTTTTTAGTACAAAACATGTAAAGATGGAAGCGTGCTTGGGGTGACTGTGACAAGGATTGCACTTCTGACACACTGCCAAGCTCTGACCCAGGCATGTGGATACACAGAAGGTATGGAGTACACTTCCCTTTCTTCACCCTTAAAATCAAGTGTGAATTGTAATTTGTTTCTCATCAGGCTCCTGTCTCATGTTTTACATAAATCTATTTCAAAGACTTCTAGACTTAGAAACCTGATTTTTTTTTTCATTGGTTTTAGAAAATATGTACACGTTTAACATACCTTTGTGAGAGGTACAAATAATTTCCTAGCCAATACAAATCCTGCAGCGGAGACTTACTATGAACGTTAAGCTTTGAGGTCATCAGTCATGTTATACTGAAGCTTCCTTCCTTTGAGTGGGTTTGCCTTGGGTTGATGCCATGTTCTAAAAAATAAACTCTGTTTTGTTTTTGTTGGACAGCTGAAACAATTGTGAATGTATTAGATTTCAAGAAGGATGTTGGTTTATGGCATGGGATTCTTACAGTAAGTATGTTTTTTTATTTTGTCTGAGCATTTGAAAATAAACTAACCTAATATGCTTATTACTGTCACAAACTGAGATGTCCTACAGTTTCTTCTAATACAAATTTTTCTGCTTTGAAAGCAATAAATATGTGACTTAAACTCGTGATCTTCTGCTAGTGCACTTAACCATAATGTGCACGGTATGCTGGCCCCATTCTTACCATGTTATTCTGATCTTACTGGTGCATAATTTTGAGATCAGACTTTATAGTGGAAACAAATTAAATTAGTACTTGCCTCTGTAAGGATATGATCCAATGGCATAGCTATATTGTCACTGACCACTGTCACTTCTCTATCAAAACTCCCACCAACAGATGGTTTTGCTAACATTAAAGCTTTTCTGATACTTTAAATTGCATACTTTGTCTACTGGCTGTTTGAATGTCTTTCTCAATTGACATGGGAGGCAACTGACATATTTTTAACGATTGCTTCTAAAGGTACTGCTGCAGTCAATGACTGACAAAATACTTAACTACTCACTGATCATTTTTAAGAACAAATAGCAAGTTTTAAAGGTTCACTCTTTGGGGGTCCCAGGATGACATGATTCCCAGCATACATGCTGTGGTTCCCAGGGATCTGATGTACTTTTCCTATGCAGTGTTATACTGTTCTTAGTATCAAAGGGCAGTAATAACACTTCTGAAGCAGAAAGGATCTATTAGGCTTAACGACTATAAGTATCTCATGTTAAAAAACCATCTTTATCACTGAAGTTGAAAGCAAACATCTAATAGAGCTTTTCTATGCCTGCCTTTGCTATTAATCTTCATTTTTTTCATGACTTGCCTGTAAGTGCTTTTCCTGTACCTACACTTGTGCGAGACTGAAAGGAGAACTATCTTTCACAGTTCTAGGAGTGTTTAGATGACTAATCCACTGGGGCACTTAACCTTTCTTAAGACTAGGTTTTCCAAAACAAATACTGTATTTAACCTGAGCTGCTATGAGCAGAGACGTGTTGCCCTCAGAATATGTTTCTAAATGGTAACAGAAGTAAAGCAGCAGCTCATTTACAGGCTGTTTGTTTACTAGAAACACTGAGAAATCACTAAAGCAATTGACTGCCTCAGACTGGGAGATCAGTTTTGGATCCGTCATTGGTTTTACTCAGCTGCTTTTTCTAAACTTCCTACAACTTTTCATGAACTTGTTGAAAATGAGGCCACCTGGAGAAGGACTAAAAACGCCTTCATTTATTTTCTGATAGGATAAATTGATCTCTGCTTAGTCTATGATTCCTATTTCTCTCTCTATGGTCTTTTAAATAATTTGTGCCTCACTACCATTAGTAGCTTTTCAGTCTTCACAGCGATGGATTTCTTTAGACAGATATGTTGCTGTTACTTGTCCTTTTGAGTAAAGAGTCTTCATATATACTGAAGTGTAGCAGGCTTCAGGATAATATTAACCTACATAGCAAACATGCAGACATTGTTCATCCAATGTTTTGTTTTGGTTTTTTTTCTATTTCAAGTGAATTGCTTAGAGTATAAATAGCAAATCTGTTTAATTTTTTTCAGTACTGCTTCGAAGTTATGATCTGATTAGTCTAAATCCTTAATCCTTAATTAAAGCATTAGAAAATGGGGGTCTGTTTCATCTTAGTGTAGATAGCTAGATAGGAAAAGATAAATGCCAGCACTGACAATAAAAAAAGCATAAAGTGATTTGCATAGATGCCCCTGCCTATAACACAATATAAATAATTACCGCAGTTGTTGTATAAAACCCATTTATCTTATTTGATTTCAGAGTGTCATGAACATGATGCATGTTATAAGTATTCCATACTCCTTAATGAAAGTGAATCCACTGTCGTGGATACAAAAAGTCTGTCAATATAAAGGTAAGGAACAAGAACATATGAAAGTATGCTTGATAGTCAAAATCAAAAGTACAAATTGATAATACAGCTGTGTAGCTTTTATATGGTGTATTAGTAATCCTCCCATTCTTGTTGCAGCAAAAGTTGCCTGTGTAAAATCCAGAGACATGCACTGGGCATTGGTGGCACATCGAGATCAGAGAGACATCAACCTTTCCTCACTGCGTATGCTAATAGTGGCTGATGGTGCAAACCCATGTAAGCTGTGTTACTGCAGTCCAATAGAGAATAGAAAGTGTTTTTTCTCTTGCATTTAATGTTTCAATCTTCAGTCATCCTAGCTAAATATTTACAAAGTATGGGGTTTGTCTACTGCAGCCTATATGATATTTATGGAAACAGTAATTAGTTTTGCATTTTTTAAAAATATTTTTTTCTTTACCTAATCCTGAAGCAAACTTGATATTCCACATAATGTAAGTTGCAGTAAATCCAGTTTTGTTTAACATGACAGTCAGGTATAAAGACTGAAGTAAATAACCTTAAGCTATAGAAAGGATCAGAACATTTCTTCAGAGTGATGGTGCTCAGATGGAGAAGTAACTGAGAATTTTAGGGGAATACTTATCCTACTCTGGAGAACCACATCTCGGTCATTTCATGACAATTCATATCATGAACTGTTTCTCTGTATTATTTAAGATACTAACGTATAGGTGGTCTGCTTGTCTATAGTAGTTTGCTTTGAGTTTCTGAATGAAATCTTTAATTTGCCTCATCCTAAAAAATAAAACTGTAATGGAATTCATATTGTAAATCTGGCAGTAATGGCTTTTCTACATAAGCATGGTGAAAGTACTTTATGTTCAAACATTAGTCTTTACTCTCTGTATGCATGCACAACTGCATATACATATATGTAGTTGTAGCAGCTATGACTTCTTTCCCAGTGGACATGGGTCCTTTTTAAATTTTTTCTCCTGCAAAGCCTATATATTCAATAGTAAATTTGCAATTTGAATAGCATCACTTCAGAAATCAGATTATTTTTCTCCTCTGATGTTTTTTTTCTTTACCCCAGGGTCTATTTCTTCCTGTGATGCATTTCTCAATGTCTTCCAAAGTAAAGGTCTAAGACAGGAGGTCATTTGTCCCTGCGCTAGTTCACCAGAAGCTCTCACTGTGGCTATTCGAAGGTACTGTGTTACACCAGTGGAAATAGACCCACTGTAGAATATATGTGGTAACTTGTAAAGAAAGGAAAACCTTGTCCAAGTATGAATCTGCATAACTAACTTCTGAATGACATTTTTAGTTTTCATTTTGCTTATGTCCAAAGAAGACATACAAGAAGAATTTGTAGAGTAGTAATTTCACTTCAGAGTGCTTTATAATATAGTTCCCATTTCTGTAATTTTATCTAACTTTAAATTAAATAGTCTGAAATGCAAAAGCTAATTCTGTAAAAAGAAGTGGAAAAATGCCATCATAAGCATAAAATTAATTAAACTGTGGGAATTTAAGTGGAATTGCTATCAAGGAAAATCATGCTTTAAAGTAGTCTCTTTAAAGAGAATTATGACATTCTGCAGGTTGTTTTTGGCTGACTGGTGCTTTTTAACTATTCATAGACTCTCAGTAATCATCTGGAAATGCCCTTTGAGTCTGGGGGATTTGTGCCTGGAAATAAAATTGATAAATTCTCATAAAATTATTAAGCCTTATGTACATGAATGTCAGTGTGCAGCAGTCGCCTGTCATGAGTGTTGTGGCACAATGTATGGCGTAACTGTTGTCTGTTTTGGCAGAGTTTTCCAAAAGTCGTACGTTGAACAGTAGGCACTTTGTTTTTAAGTTCAGATTTCTGCAGCCATTTATAATTGTTTCACATGTTAAAACATGCAGTATAAAAGTGTCAAGCACTGTAATAGCATTAATTAAAATACTTCCTGCCACAAAGTTTAAAATACACTGTCCAAGTGAAATTTAACTAGATTTTCAATTAGCTTTCCAACGAAACATCACAGGAAGAAAGACAAGAGGCCAAGAGTGTGGTTGATTTTCAGCCACCTAATTATTAGCTTAAAACATCTGAAAGCTAGCCATCCAGGGGCTTATCCTGTCCAGGTTAGTTGTCTTTCTGTGAACTACAGGGTCTCAGAGAGCCCTTCATTCAGCTCCACTAGCTTTATACCAAGAAGTACATTGTTTTTCCCTTGTGATGGGTTTCCTTGCCATAGGCTGTGCCAGACCTTTGCTCCCTTGGAATGAGCTCTTGCTTGTAAGTGCAGAGGGGAGATGGATGGGCAGCAGACGTTGCTTGTGCTGAGCACTCATTAATGGGAGAGGATTTTCATTTCCTGTGCTAACCCTGGAAAATCTGCCCCAAATTGCAGGTTATGAAATGCGAGAACTCACTGTGTCTCAACGTCCAAAGGCCGGCGTGCCCTTTCTAGACTTAAACTCTATCCTTGTAGCCCTCTGAAGCACTAGAAATTGATTTTCAAATCAACTAGCATTGAGAGCTTACATTAAAAAAAAAAATTAGCTCATAAAATAGCAGATAATTAAAAAAAAAGACATTTTTATCTTCATTGCCTTGCTGTGTAATTACAGAGCAGTTCTTCCTACAGTGAATGTTACTGAACACATATCTCCTTTTTTTGAGGTCTGTTTAATGGTAGGATAATGCCAGCTGAACTTGGGAGCTTTAGTATTTTTCATTTTATTCAAGCCGTCTCTACTGACAGTAAAGTCATTATCATACAAGTTCCAAAGAGTTAGAGCTGAAGTATGCATTAGAACGACTCCCCGCAGAGCAGAGATCCAGAGAGCTCCCTGTTAATGCTCTGACTCTTTCAAAATCTATGGTGCATTTTTACTGATCTTCCTACAAGGAAGAGTAACAGAACTAGTTCTCAGATGAAATACCCTTATAGTTTAGAAAAAGACAGTCAGTAATAGCCTTAGAGCTGAATCATGAAGCCTAATATTTAAAGGAATGTGTCATACAAGTAATTCTTTATGGTATTCCCCTTTGGTTTATTGCATATTAGTCTGAACCCACTTGCTTAAGGGAGTGCAAAAGTTTAAGAACAGCTCTTTTCCCATTTAAACATATGGGAAAAAATAGCGGCAAAATAGATTGTATCAGTAAATGGTAGTAAACTGTTCTCAAAATGCTCTATGGCTACTAAGTATGAACAAACCAGGCTTGAAGTAGGTGCACCTTGTCCCTTTTTCATGGTTAAGAGAAACTAAAGGAGTAAGTTTGTCTGGTGGTTTAAGCTAAATTTACTTGGTATGTGAGGTAGGTGGAATTATACCTTTGTTCAGTTGCTTCTACCTTAATCAAAGGATTTATCTTTGTCTAGCAAGCAGTCTTACAGAATTCCAAATCCTGTATTAGAAATATTGAATGTGTAAAGAAAACAAAAAATGTGAACTCTAAAATAAATTAGAAATACAATGGAATGGGGTTATTTATATCACATCTTCTTTCCAAGTGATTTCTCTACTTCGGCTTGGCAGAGATACTTGTTTTCGGGTTGTTCCCATGTGTGTATCATGCACGGGTCAATATAAGATACCATATATTTCAGGGTCAGTGTGACAAGATACTTCCTAAGAGGATGTATAGGTGTTGCCGGGTGCTTCGCTCCCCACCTCACTCCTCTGTCCTGGTCCTCTGACTGTATTCGCTTTTGGTGTCAGATAGCTAGTTGCCTGCAAGAGGAGACTTGAGCATTGTTAACTGGTGTCTCATTCAAGGATCCACCTCAGACTACCAGGATACCAGAAGTACTCTGAAATAGCAGCTCAGAAATGCCTGTCCTGTGGACCCCAGGTCCTCAGCACCAACATTTTCCTTCTACCCACCTACTTCCATTGCACGGCGCTTCTTGCTAACCTGGGAAAAGCTGTTACCTCACCCCAGCCCACAGCAAGCGTAGCTCTATTGACAAATCCGCCATCATGATCCTAGTGGAAAGGATCGTCCCTCCAGCTTCCTGCCCTTGCACCCCTGTCCTGTACACAGCCAGTGTCTTTCCAAGCTGCATCCGCTCTTCTTTTGAACAGTCTTTGGATGTGATAAGTAATGCCAGAAAATGTATGTGATTGAAGTATGAAGTCTAGATCAAGGCGGTGAGAAGCTGCATGTGCCTGCAGGAGGCCTTTCTTCTCATGAGCAGTAAAATGTGTGTTTTGAGGAGCAAGAGTGAGAGGAAGTTGATCAATAACATCTCTGAAAGTTCCTTTTACATGATGGGAATATTATTTATCACAGCTGCTTGTTTACTAACACCATTTGTTATACTCTAATGTGTTTTCAAGCGTACCCACATCCTTCTTTGTTGACAATGTCACCTGAGAAATATGCCTCGTAAAACCTATTAATTGAAATTTATAGTGCCGATCGCTGCAAGGCTTACGTGACCATGATTGGCTAAGGCCCGCCTAGTATTTCAAGCACAGTAGAGGAGAAGTGTCATATAAAAGGACATTAGCTGCTAAAAAATAGTTGTATTATGATGGACTATTTAGGAAAAATGCAGAATCTTGAACTAAATATTGGCTGTTTTATCCATCTTGAGAATAGCTGGGGTCTGGCTGCTCTACATGGATGCATTATCCACACTCAAATCAGCATCATGTTAGCTTCCAGTTTTGCATATTAAAATGCAGGACAGTGTAAAAATCTTTCCAGACACAAAAAGCCCTCACGTATTCCCTTGACTTAATAACTTGCATACGTCAACATTCATTTGCTAAAGCAATACATATAATGTGAAACAAGTTGACAGACAGCTTTTACTGACACGGTGGAATTGTACAGCATGTCGGCAGTGGATCTGAGCAAACTGAGGTGTTACAAAGAGGCTGCATCCACAACATTTTGACCATGACTGATGAAGGTGTACTTTGTTTTAATTTTCATGGTGTAAAGTAGGATAGGAAGAATTCAATTATATACACTAAAATAAAGGTGGTAAAGTCCTTGCAGCTTCCACAGGTACTTGGCAGTCAATCTATTACAACGTAATTTCTTCTGTTTAGTAATTTTAAATGCTTAAGTATTGGGAGTGGGAAGTCATATCTGTTATTTAAACACAGCATACTTGTATTCTGATCTTGACTTTGACACCAGTGTGCTAGCATTAGGCTTTTAGTCTGGCAGGTGAGTTTGGTTCCTAGGTTGCCCCGAAGTAGGTAACATAGAGATTTTATTGAGTTATTTACTGATCAGTTCCAAATATTTAGAGAGCAGTTTCCCTCCACATCGTTTGCACTGCCTTTCAATATTTTTAAAACAAGGCAAAAGGCCTTTACTTGGGTAGTCAAACAATCTTCATAAATCTATCTGAGAATTAAATACAAGTTGTTTTAGGTAAATGTTAGGTGTTACTTTCATGTCTACATGCCCATACATGTGGGTGGCCACTGAATTGGAGAGCTCACAGACATAATGACTCAGGAATGATGGAAGAACAGGATTCTGTCAGGTCTAGTAGGGGAAAAAAGAAGGTTAAATTTTAAACTGTCAAATAGAGGAGTATTTGCAATTGTAGTCCCTTAAGAATAAGTAAATGCTTACGTCTGCCTGATGGTACACTGATGTTATGACCCATGGTTGCAGGCCAACAGATGACAGCAATCAACCACCAGGCAGAGGAGTTCTGTCCATGCATGGTCTCACTTACGGAGTGATTCGAGTGGACTCTGAAGAAAAGCTTTCCGTTCTGACTGTCCAGGATGTTGGCTTAGTGATGCCAGGAGGTAAGGAACTTTCTTTGAGCCTCCCATGTTTCATCAATTTAAGTAATTAGCTGCAGAAAGTCATAGGTAGGCTTACTTTGCTGTTAGACCACAAGCTTTGGGATTAGAACATGTGTACTTGAAAACATTTTAGTCCAAAAGCATTACCGTGTAAAACTTCATGGTTTGGAAATCCCAAGATTTCTTCTCCGTGTTTACCTCAGTGACTGTCTTTACTTGCATTAGCAGCGTGCTTTAAACAACCTGTCACCATATCAGAACATCCGTTCTTTAACTGAGAGATACTGGTATAGAAAATAAGAAAGCTGGATTCTGATGTATGTAGGCTATAAATATCCATAAGCCTGACCCTACTACTTCTTGGTAGTGAAAGTTTTAATAACCTATGCTAACAGTCAACAAAATTGCTATCTTGCAGAATGTTTTTCCAAAATCCTGTGCTATGACCTCTTTATTAGAAAGAGGAGGTATGACTGAACAGTACATGTTGATAAATTCAAACTGAATTTATCAAACCAGTGCTTCTAAAGATGGAGATAAGATTTTTCATGAGAGCTAGATTTTAAATGAGATGTTACAGAGACTAGAAAAGGATAATACCCTAGTTTTTCATAAGAGAACATCTGTTATGCACTGAAGGAATAAAACATAATGATGCATCCTATAAGATTTCAGTTGAACAACTTAAAGAAAGAAAAGAGTGGTTGTTGTCTAATAGTTATCAGATAAGATATTACTAATGATGTGCCATCTTGCACTTAATACTATATTCTGATCTTATTAAACTCCTGTTTATCCTCAGAGTGAGAGAAAAGTCATTCAAAATTCTTTACACTTGTACTTAAAAGACGTGCTGATTCATTTCTGGTCTCCCTTGTTCATCATATCCTCTTTCTAACTGCAAAATCCAAACATGCTGGACTCTAGCTCCAGGGATTATAGCTAAAGCAGCATACCTGATTCTTACTCACATGGCTGACATAAAATAGTGCTTCTTCCTTGGACCAGTGCTTTCTAATCCCTCCTGTTTAGCTCCTGCTGTCTCTGCAGTCCTGTAAGACCGGTGAGAGGGAGTCTGAGCTCTGATAAATTCTTAGTAAAATGACTGTGCTAGTCTGCTTGAATATCTTGATCTTTCATATGGTGTTACTTGCTACTTTGTGAGAGGTGGATTTCCTGGTTGCCTGCCTCCCTGGCAGTATAATTATTATCAAGAATTCCATTAGGGTATTGCATTTTGCACTGACTGCAGCAAATCTGGTCTTCAGTATACAAAACTGGGAACACAATCACACTTCACAGCAATATTACAGATCAACTGAAATTTTAGAGAGCAAGGCAAATTAGGTTTTGTTATCAGTGTAAAGACTGAGTTTATGTAAAGATCTTTGTATTCTTTGTATAAATATCATTTATAATGTAAATAACACTTGATAATGTTGAAGACCTTAAAGTTTGAGAAACCAATTGTTAGACGTTAGTCTACATATAATTTATTTATGTCAACTCCACCATGATGTCTTTACCACAGCATTTATGTTATTCTGTAGTTCATTTTATAATATTTTTTAAAGTCCTTTGCTCTCCCTCTAGCTATAATGTGTTCAGTGAAGCCAGATGGAATTCCTCAGCTCTGTAAAACAGATGAAATAGGAGAACTTTGTGTATGTGCTATTGCAACGGGTACATCATATTATGGACTCTCAGGCATGACCAAAAATACTTTTGAGGTAAGCTGACCAAAAATTGCTATATAAAATCCTTCCTTTTTAACTTTTTCTATTTTGGGATAATATTTGACATTAAAAATATTGATAGTAATAGTATCAGAATAGCAGTAATAATCAATGCTTGTGGCTTGGGACCTGTACTCTAGCCATATAATCTGCACTGAAGCCCATTTCATTAAGTGCAATAGTAGCTCATTACATGGGTTTAATTTTGGCTCTGAAGAGCTTTTACTTTAATTTTGAAAGAATATACCAGGGGCTGAAACAATCAGAAGGAAAGCAGGAAGAAAGACATAAGTTCAAAAGGTAATACTGTACAAGTCTATGAGCTAGGTATGTGCAGAATTCGATTGCTGCGAACAGTAGGAAGGCTGCTGGATATCTCTAAAAAGCAGTTTCCAACATTTCCACAACACAGCCAGCATTGAAGGCTTGCATTTATACAGAATCCTGACAGATGTAGCCTTCAAGAGGTATCTGAATAGCAGATACCTTTTCCTAATTAGTCCCCACCTGCTTTTGTTTGAATTGCCTTAGGTGAAAGCGTTTTTGCTTTGTGGAATCTGTTTTCCAGTAGGCTTCAGCTCCAGTGCAGACAGCTGTATTGATAGCTCTGTTGTACGTGTTCACTCATTATCATTAACTTCTGCTGAAGCCAGTATGAAAGGCTGAACAAATCAGAGAAATAATACTGAAAAAATTTGAGCTGAGATTTTTCTTAAGTTCTGAACCTTTTCTATTCTCATATTTGAGAAAAAAGAAAAATACATTTACATTTCCCTTAACAAATGCTTTGATATTACAATTTTTAACAGGCCAAACATGACTAGTATCTCCTGCAAAATGCAAATCTGAATGTTGTAAACACTATACATTAAATAATTAATGGAGACTAGTGGATACGATTCTCTATCTTGCTATCGAAGCCAGGAAGCCTACTATGCTGTTGTGATCTGAAATTTGTGGATAGCTGATTACTGTGCCACAAGTACAATTGGCAATACCCAGTGTGAATGATAATCCTGGATTTGACATATTTCGGGGTAGAAAGGTACTTAACGTTCATTTTGTAGTACTTCCTGTAATTACAAAATCATTCATAATTCATAACTGGATCTGCAGTTTAACAGCATATTTAGACTTATTCCTAATGGTAAGCAAAGAAATTGCCATTGAATGAGCAAGACCACTCATTTTTAAAGTTAAACTTGTTCTTAAGAGTCCTCTCCAAGTGGGCCACCTTTTTTACTGTGTAATTCACGTTGCAGCTCTAAGAGAATAAAAGAGTTTTGTGTTCCTGAAATGAATTATGGCTGAGGAGGTATAAGCCTTAAATCTGTTCAATAACAGTCACCCATGGGCATCTGGCAGCAGAATTTGACCTTTCTTTTTAGATTAGTCTTGAAGGAGACTGTATAGCCATGGTCTTCCACTTGCCATTGTCTTAAATAACTTCCCTTTAGACTATTTCGGTTTAGAGAAAAACAACGACAAGAAAGTGTGGTTGTGTCAGAATGCAGCTCAAAGTAGCTCACGTGCCGGGCAGATAATGCTGTGTTAGTTAGGATAGAAATAGCGGTAGAAATCAATCCTGTGGAAGTCACGAACGTGTCTGGTGTTCAAACATTTAGGGAGGCTCTGTATAGGGCTGTATTTTCACTTTTAGACATGCTACAGGAGACATTATCACTGGAGTTGTGAGGACTTAATTGACCTTAGATAAAAATGTGGTCAGCTGCAAGAGTCATTGAAGTACAGTACCTTAAAAAAGCTTAATTTCTAGCCTGCTTCTTTCTGTATACTGTGCTGGAAACGAGCATGAAGTACTAAAAAGAACCCCTGCTGTAATGTTTGCAGTTTAATCTCTCAGTAACCTATACATAGCACCTCAGGCTAGCTGCACTCTGTAGAGTGTTTTTTTTAATTCACTACTGTTTTTGTTGATTTATGTATTTTTTTAAGGTCATAAATGATTTACAGAGCCACGGTTAGGGAAAACATGTAGTAAATGGAGTGTGATTGAACTTGCTGGAACACAGGTGTGGAAAATTACACACGCTAGTCTAGGAGTTTCCTGACACTCTCTATGGTCAGTGAAGAGTAAAGAGCATCACCAGCAACCTATCTACTTCATTCCCAAAGAGCCATCTGAGAGAGCACGTCAGAAATATTTTGCAGCATGGTCTCTGTGTATAGAATTGAAGACCTGTGTTTCTCTGTCTTACAGGTGTTTCCCATGACCAGTTCTGGTGGCCCTATCACTGAATATCCTTTTATAAGGACTGGACTACTGGGCTTTATAGGACCAGGTGGACTTGTCTTTGTTATCGGCAAAATGGATGGTTTGATGGTTGTCAGTGGAAGAAGACATAATGCTGATGACATTGTAGCAACAGCATTGGCCGTGGAACCAATGAAATTTGTCTACAGGGGAAGGTTTGATCCTTTCTTTTCTTATATTATGTAGAAATCCTTGTTTTGCTTAGACCAGGTGTAAGTGACCCAAAATGCTTCCAGAAGGTGGTGCCTAATCTGCACTGTGGTTTCCCTCCATTGCTGTTCATACTGCTAGAACGAGGAGACAGTAGAGGGAAGCCTAAGACAGTGTTGAGGCAGACTTTAGATACCAAGGTCCAAAATCATGATTATTAATATTTCCAGTTGAACAGCTGGTTAATTCTGAAGGTGTTGACTCAACAGGATCCTTTCTGTTTGAGTTGAACATTTCCAATATGCCTAACACTGAAGTTCTTGAACATGGCAGTGGTTCCTTGTGTGACCTTCCTAATGTGCTGAAAGTGAGCAGGAAACATCTAAAACTTCTGAAGAGCCTAATGCAGTAACATGCACTCACACTTGATCATGTGGCAGACCTCTCACAAAATGATGTTGCAGTTACTTTCTTCTAAGATGGGGACAAAGAAGGTGTTTAAGCTGACTGTTCTATAATAGCTTAACAACCTTGGTGTGAACGAAATTTGGTGCTTTTCTGGTCCCAAGAAGGTTCACTTCTCCAACCCTGCTGTGACATTATGCCTGTATTTACATGATTCTAGAACAAAGACCCCTATTTCACCTCCAGAAGTTATCCAAAATTGTTCATGTTGCTTTTTCCCCATAAATAAAATACTAATTGGTGCACTCGTTATCTGAGTAACAAATAACAAAACCGTATTTATGAAAGATTATCTTAGAAGACAGGTTTTTTCATCTGTCCTGGCACTAAATAGTCTTCTATCCTTCTCTTCTATAGAATAGCAGTGTTTTCAGTGAGCGTGTTGCACGATGAAAGGATAGTTATTGTTGCTGAACAAAGACCAGATTCCACAGAGGAAGACAGTTTTCAATGGATGAGTAGAGTTCTCCAGGTAATGCTCTTTACATATGTTTCGAAGCTATATTTCCTGCTTTATATTCTTTTTATTGATCTTTCAGGCCCCCAAGGTAACTGACATTTATTTTTGAGTAGTTTTAAGTCCACCTTCAGTTGCACTTGCCCCTAATGAGCACAAAATTAGATTCTTCTGAGTGACAGTTCCTGTCTGGGCCGCCCATATCCAGAGAGTGATACTTTTCCTAATCAAAATGCTCTAAGAAAACAGGGATGAATTGAAGTAAGTAATAGCAAGGACAGAGTAGTGTATGTTTTATAAGGATATAGTCATTCATTACTTCAAGAGAGTCATGAATGAATATATTATATACTCTTACTCTCAAAAGCTACCAAAGTCTCTTACTAAACTCCGTATCATTGGCACTGATATGGAGTTGACCTCTTCAAAAGTAGGTATATGTATCTGAACTAGATATCCAGATATCTTTTTTTTTAATCAGGCGGAGAGAATTATGTGTTATTAGTGCACCATGATGACAGCTAAAATAAACGGAATGAAACACAGCCTAAAAATGCTGATTTCTCTCTACTGAAATGAAGTGATTGATTAGCTCAGATCTAGGTACCTACAATGAGGTTATCTGCATAGAGGATGCTTATTGCAAGGAATCCCATTCCAGCTGTCTTGTGGATCATGCAAGGCACATAGCACTGTGATGAAACACACCTTGGTGGTGGTGTTCGACAGTTTGAGCAGAAGACAGAAGCTACTGAAAAATAAAAAATACTGATCTTCTCCTTACATATAGCAGTCCAAGTTAGGGCAATATCATTACTATATTCAAAGTTTTTTCAACTCTGATGTCCACACACAAAAAATTAGATACTTTAGATAGCAGTCATCTTCCGTCTCCTCCATCTTTGTGGTTAAGGCAATTCTCACTCAAAAGCAACAAGCTTAATGGAGATGTAGTCAAATTAAGTCTGTCTATTGCTACCTTGTGAAGTGGTCTCAGCTCTGTCTACAGCTGGTCACGTGTTACTTCCACTCCTTTCCTACCTTCCTTTCTGTCCTTCCTCAAGGACTCTTCTCAGGTAAATATATTGCAAACATCTTTTTTGCTTTACCCAAGAGCCAAAGAAAAAGATCCCACACAATTCAGAGATGTTTTTACTCATTATTGCTTTGTACTGAATAAGAAAGGGAATTGGTCTACCGTATCCTTGAAGAAGCTGAACAAATAAGCTTTCATCCATCTCAAGACAGGTTTATTTGCTCTCTTGATTTAAAAGATAGCTACATTTCATACAGCTAGAGGCATCTCATATTCACAGTAGATATAAATTATTACCGAGAAAAGCTAGAACCTCCAGCTTGTCCATCACACAGAAAGCCTTTGAAGCACCTAGTAGCACATAGGGCAACTATTGTAGAAGTAAAAGGTTTTGGATTGCCCGTGCTTTGATAATTTTTATCAAGTAGCAAGCTCCTAAAGAAAAGGTTGAAACTCCAGACTTACACTTCTCTTGTTTTGTCAGCTGAGCATTTTTGTGACTTTTACAGAAATCATGTCTTACACGATCATAGTCAGTAGAATTCAGTACTGAACACTGTGGGAGTCCTGTGTCAAGTTACTCCTGCCAAAAGTCAATCCTGTTATTCTGAGTATGATCAAGTCACAGCAGTGTCTGAGAATGGTAGGCAAAGTACACGTGTGGCTGCTTTCGTCACCCATGTGTGAAGTCTGCAACTCTGGCATGCCGTCACTATGTGAACAGGAAGTTTCTCATTGAATTTCAGCTGAGAGCGGAGATGGAGGACAGAAGCCAGGAACATGTGGGATGCTTTATGCCTCCTTCCCAATCAGACTTTTAATGACAGATGTCAGGAAATGGTAACCAGTTGTATCTGAATCATCTGCTAGTGATGAGCAACACAATGATACCACACTTGTGTCATGGCTCTCAATGACATCCATGATAACAAACTCTACCAAATTGTAACTCATTTATGATGATGTTTGTGAGACTTGACTGACACTCTGTGTGTGCTGCCCTGTGCCAGCCCTGCCCTATGCTGCCTGCTTCGGCTGTGCCTCGCTGTGTCTGTGCATCACTTCCCTAGAGTTGAGCTGCATCTATCTGCAGAACTTTTTTCCAGTGGGTTGCACATATTCTGACTCTTCCTGCTCCTCAGCAGAGGGCATAAGAATGGTAGAGATGCTCTGCGTATGGAACTATGTTGGACTGCATCAGTGGGTTTTAGCAGAGGCATGGTTGGGAAGGAGTGGTCAGGCCAAGTACAGCGTTTCTTGAGAGTAGTGAAGGGCGGTATCTTAGTGGCAGTGTGAGTGAAGATCCTGGGTCACCCAGCAGTTCAGTCAGATGGATCCTAGATACTCATTCATCTCCCAGGCTGCTGCAAACTGATCTGACCCTTCAGGCAGAGCTGGGGGTCCTGTACCTGGCAGACTGGATGTTAGTTTTACCAGTGCCCATGCACTGGCAGGACTTGACAGGACTAGGCAAAACTAGGACATCTCCTGCAGAACTGGAGAGTCTCTGCCTGGAGAATTTTGTCAGAATGTGATGCTTTCTTAGCTTGAACAATGTAACAATCTGGACTCTGCAAGTCCTGGTATCTTTAATCTGTTTTCTGAATGAAGCAGAGCCATAAAGATTTCAGATACTCTGTTTACTTCTGGCTGGACTGAGTAATTTAAAAAACCAAGCCTTCTCATCAAGAGGCATAAATGCCAGCAGTATTAAAATTGACTGGTACTCTTATCTCACAAAATTTTATGTCTCAGTTCAGTAGGCCTCATCCTTGTGAAAAACAAAGTCATTCCCTGCCTCCATGCCAAATTCCAAAATACAAAAGGTGACAATTTTGAATGACCCATGACATTTTATCAGGCATTGTGCTGCAGAGGTAGCTATCAAAGGAGACAGTTCAGAAGTCACTGAGGAATCACTGTATAAACACCTCTCATCCCACCTCAGCTGAGTATTGCTTTCCATTCAACCAATTCTAGGAGCCACACTGTCATATGTTTGCATAAGAATGGTTACTTGCCCCATAAGAGTTTTCCTTCAAGCTGATGTGAGGTGAGGGTCCCATGATTTATCACTGCTTTTCAGAACCTACAAATAGCATTTTGATTAGGAGGTTGTGATGGTTTCTGCCACAAACATGAGACATTGTGTGCTAGCTGTCATATTGCTGATCTCGCTGTTGCTGATCTTTCAGGTAACATGTCTGTAGACCAGCAGTGACGTCTTCCAATACTACCATGAGATCTACCACTACTAAAACTGCAATGTTTGTAAAATGAGTAACTGCTTTATTATTCTTTGTTATTAAATTTTGCAATCAAATAAATAGAAAATGAAGCAAGCAGAAGCAAAAGCAAAGTATTACTTAGGGTCTCTGTGGAAGTAATCAGTAACTTATTGGTGCACACTTTAGTATATAACTATAATTGATTATTTTATCTCAGAATATAGATTGTATCTTGAAGGCAACAGATGTATATGTTCACTTTTTTCACAGTTAAAAATTAAAATGCAAGTTAAATTATATTTTTGAACATTTAACTACTCATTAGAGATGCTGTCTGTAAGTTGTTTCTCAGTCTGCTTGGACATCTGAAGTTGTTTTTCTAACTTGCTACAATTTTTGTTACCAATGTGAGGGAAAAAACTAGTTAAAATGCGTATGGAGTTAAAATCTGAAGTGCATGGATATTAATGTTTAAGTAAGTAAATTACACAGATACTGTGGCTGAACATGAGCCAAGCAGGCTGAACATGAGCCAGCAGTGTGCCCAGGTGGCCAAGAAGGCCAACAGCATCCTGGCCTGTATGAGAAATAGTGTGGCCAGCAGGAGTAGGGAAGTGATTGTGCCCCTGTACTCGGCACTGGTGAGGCCGCATCTCGAATCCTGTGTTCAGTTTTGGGCCCCTCATGACAAAAAGGATGCTGAGGTGCTGGAGCGTGTCCAGAGAAGGGCAGCAAAGCTGTTGAGGGGTCTGGAGAACAAGTCTTCTGAGGAGCGGCTGAGGGAACTGGGGTTGTTCAGTCTGGAGAAGAGAAGGCTGAGGGGACACCTTATCGCTCTCTACAGCTACCTGAAAGGGGGTTGTGGTGACATGGGTGTTGGTCTCTTTTCCCAACTAACTAGTGATAGGACAAGAGGAAATGGCCTCAAGTTGTGCTGGGGGAGGTTTAGATTGGATATTAGGAAAAATTTCTTCAGCGAGAGAGTGGTCAAGCATTGGAACAGGCTGCCCAGGGAGGTGGTGAAGTCACCATCACTGGAAGTGTTCAAAAGAGGTGTGGATGTGGCGCTTCAGGACATGGTTTAGTGGGCATGGTGGTGTTGGGTTGATGGTTGGACTTGATGGTCTTAAAGGTCTTTTCCAACCTTAATGATACACTTTTGAAAGTGATGCAATTCACTCCACTTGTCAGACCGTGAACATGGTTACTATAAGATTCAAAGATGCTTATTTTTCAGGTTTTCATTCAACAGATTTTTTTTCAAGTTTTGTAGTTTTCCATTATATTGTACCAATTCCCATTCCTGCCTGTGCATCTTTTACACAGTTATCAGGAAGGGAAACAGTGATTATCTTAGAAAATTTTTTTCAAAATATAAGCTACATACATCAGTAGGTATATGGTGATATATGTGCAACTTGTGAAATTTTTCTTTGCTCTGCAAGATGGACTGGATGTTAAGTTGATAGGAATCCTTTGAACTTTAATTCTGAGAAGTGCACCAGTTAAAATCAGTTTCACATGAGTTGCTAGCCCATCTGCTAGTCATAAATCTCCCGTATACGTGCTACTAACGTGTGCCTAAGAGATGCCTAGGTAGCATTTCTTAATCGATTCCTCTGTATTTATTACCAGATTTTTGTTTGCTTTTTTATCTTCTGGAATGAGTGTAATAACATCAGCGTTACATTTCCGTTCACCTGTTCCCACTGAAAAGAACCTCCTTATCACTGACATTGCTGAAGTGTCTTTCCATTGCCAGTTAATTATTAGACTTGTTCTATGCAGTAATTCAGAACAATGTGTGCTTATTAGAATGATGAAAAATTAGCCTCTCATTAAAATTGACTTCCTGCTTTTTTTTAGGCTATTGACAGTATTCATCAAGTGGGAGTCTACTGCTTAGCACTCGTACCAGCAAACACGCTTCCCAAGACGCCGCTGGGAGGAATACACCTGTCAGAAACCAAACAGCTCTTCTTGGAAGGATCACTGCATCCTTGTAACGTGCTGATGTGTCCCCACACCTGCGTAACAAACCTGCCTAAACCAAGGCAAAAACAACCAGGTAAGATGAGTGAAGGCAAAGGGATGTGGACACATTTAATGCTGTGTGTTCACGGTACTGTATGGAGCAAAATCAAGAAACTGTTAATACAAGTGAGAATCAGCTTGATCAGCTGTTACTGTTAAATATTCCAGGTGTGTTAAGGACATCATTGTATTCAGCAGAAACTAGAAGTACCTTCACAAAGAGTGCAAGGAAAAATGCTCCAAAAACCTAACTTCAGTAAAGATGAAGACATTTTTATCACTATACAAGGCACTGCTGAGACCACACCTGGAGTTCTTTGTAAATTCATGATCAATTATGTTTCAAGAGAATGGACTGAGACCAAAACAGTGAAAGATAAAATCTTGGCTTATTTGAAGGCTGAGTTTGTAAAGTAGAAATAGAGAGGAGGAGGACTGTTGACACTAAATAACAGTGTTGGAAGAAGAGCAAATACTTAAAAACTGATCAAGAATAAATTAAATCTAAGAATGAGGATAAAGGCTTTACCTGAGTAGGGAGATTCTGGATTATTCTTACAGCAGGTATATTTGAGGGAAAACCCTAACTAGTTTTAGGGTGGTTCTTCAGAAGTTCTGCCACACTTTATGGAGAATATTGGATGAAATGGTACAGCAAGACACTGCCTCAAGAGACCGAGAAAGCCCTTGTAGCCTGCTGTAGTCCAGTTGCTGATTACTCATGACCAACAAACAAGCAAATTTTAGCAAATTTTAGACTCTGAATCCAATTGCAGATTTTATTACTCAGATTAATTTCAAGGATTTCTGTATCTGCAGCCTCAGGCTTAAGACCTGAATTCAGCTACATTAGACTAAGTGTTGATTACTTTCCACTCTGGAAACCTTAGAATAGGAAAACGTTGGAATAGAAAATGTTTTTAGCCTCTGGATCTCAGATGTGGGAACTATCTGTCATGCATTCAGTGCGAGTTTGACAAAACCGTCAGCTTCTTTATTTATTTAAAACCTTTTGACTAATGTTTCAGAAATCAAAACCATAATCTAAGTTCGCAGATACTGGGAATGTCAGAGGTTAACAGTGACTTCCACTAACTTACAAAATTAAGCCTTTAACTGCAGTGCTCATTTCGGTATTTCCTTGTTGCTGCTTCACAAAGTAATCATTGAATTAGGATCTGTGCAGTGGAGATAATTATAGATACATTATGTATACATTATATATCACTATGGTAAAAACAATGCCAAGAACTCAGAAACCAAACAGATAGCATCACATTTTCCCATTTTGCGTACCTGTGATATACCCAGAGGATATTGCTTTCATCTTTTTAAAGCAGAGTAGTCTGTAGATGTTGTTTATTGTACATTATCTGGTTACTTACACATCTCGTATTTTGACACTTATACCACATACCATCACTGAGACGAAGCTTGGGCATCATAGACTAGAAGGAAAGCCTGGCATCAATTGCAGTTAATCAGTAATCCATGCTGAAGAATCCGTGCTCGTGTTAACATTAACAAACATTAATATGAGCATAAACGGTATCCGAGAGACAGGTATTTTTCCCTAGCAGCAGCAACAAAACATTAGTGAAATCCACCTCATGGAGAAATGTCAGCTGTGACATCTTCCTTTCTTCTAAAGTTAAACTCTTCTTCTTCAGTCCCTACCTTGTGCTAAAGGGCTTGCATATATTTTATCATATGCACCATCTGCCTTTCTAATCCTTGCCACTTCATGTCTATAGCATTACAGAATTGCTGATACAGATGCAACTTAGCCCAGGGAACAGAAGAGAGAAATAGAAACATTGTCCCTGAAGCCTGGATACATCTTATCTGGTTTTAAGCACTTGAATGGACATCTCTAAAATAGGAGCTGAATTTTCCAAAGATTCCTCGTATCAAAGCAAACAGGATGTGTCTCTGGCTATAGAGAGCCCATGCTAAATGGCTGCCTCAGATATATTTAGAGAGGGTGAATCCACCCCTACATATCTTCCGGCTACTTCTGGTCCATCAACCAAAGTGTGTATCAACAGAGATGTGCTCAAGGTTTGGTGTTGTGGATAGCAATGAGGAAAATATCATGTAATGCAAAAGAAATAAAAAGAATTTTCATCCACAAGCACTTAGCACATTTCTGATTTGTTCTAGAAATTGGCCCTGCCTCTGTGATGGTGGGGAACTTGGTCTCTGGAAAAAGAATTGCACAGGCCAGTGGTAGAGATTTGGGGCAAATAGAAGATAATGATCAAGCCAGAAAGGTAAGCTAAACTTTTCTGATGTGGCTTATATTTAGCTAGTTAGCATCAGCACACTTAGTAGTACATAGATTGTATTATTACTTATTATTATTGCAGAATTTGTTGATTGCTTTTTTTTTAATTCACACTAAAATATTTCAGAACCCTCTTTACAGAGGAATATAAAATAGACGTGAGGGGAACAGAACAAATGTGGTGGAAGTGTTAATGAGGCTTCTACCAGAAATCACTCTCTATTAGATCTTTTTTGCTAGTACGAGTGGAGTCCAGGGAATTTTGTTTTCATATATGGTCCTGACCTTATTTGTTGTTATTTTGATCCTGTAAAATTAAGTTAAAATTCAGCTCTTTTGGGGGCTTATGTTAAGTTCTAAGCTGTATAAATATTTATACATTTATAGTAAGAAAAAGAGAGGAAGCTAAAGAATTAAAATAGTGCTTAAATTCGGTGATCAGTAAGAACTGATTTATCGCTTTGAAAGTATGTATAGTAATAGATCATAATCCCAGCAGTGGTTTCAGTTCCAGAGAGGCCGCTGCTACTGTGCAAAAGCACCTTGCTATAAATATGTGGGATGACAAGAGAATTAATTCATGTTTACAGCTTCTAGGTATTGATGTAAAATGTAGCATATAAATGAGACAGACATAGTCTAAATAGCAAAAATAGTTATCTGGTTTTTAAAGCCAAAATGTTGTTCAGTGTCATGACTATCACTCTGCTTTATTTTAGTTTCTCTTCCTCTCAGAAGTATTACAGTGGAGAGCTCAGACCACTCCTGACCATGTGCTTTACACTCTACTCAACTGCAGGGTAAGAAGCTCAGACCATTACTCTGCCTGTGGTATGGAAAATGGCACGCTGGTATTTCAGCTGCACCTCCTTGTGCTATGGCTGAACGCAACCTTTCTGGGTTTTTTCCCATTAATACTCAGGTGTTATATTTAATGTTCACTGAGGCAGAGAGGAAAAGAGAATAATCATTGCCAGTTGTCAAAATATAGATTGCTTTTGTATCAGCACATTTCTCATTTCTTTTTCTACCACATAGATGTTGTGGGTGAGCTGACACTGCAAATCTATTTCAATACTGATTGTTGCTATACCGAAGCGTAGTATTTCATACTGCTCACCACCTGATTTCCAATTTGAAAAGCACAGGCTTGGCAAAATCAAAGCATTTTCCCTAAATAAAACAATGATTGTTGGTTTTGACCATCTGAGGGAGGTGTAAGAATGGGGAAAGAAAGTGAAGGGAAAAAGAGTTTTGTCCAGAATCCAACTAGGTCTGCAGAGGATCACTAATAAATCTCTCTGCATAGCCTACATGAGGTTCCAGCCCGGCACAGCATTTCATTGCTTATAAAAAATGAATTAATGCATGTCACATGGTACAGAACTTGGCTTTACTGAGAGTGGGTGATTACAGACTTCCTAGATGGTTGTAGATGACAAACCAATAATTCCCAAGACCACTGTAGAAAATGAAAGTCTGATTTCAAACCATCCCACCACAGTACATCTAGACACATCTGTCAGAACTGGGAAAGATGCGTAGTGTGTGAGAGTCTCCAGGAGAGGAGAGGCCTGGAATAGTGCTAGTCCCCTGGGCCACCTGGAGTAGCTGGTGTTGTCTCAGCCCATGTGGTCCCTATGCAAGTTGGATGGGTTCTTAAACCTCCAGTAATTTGTGAACCTCTGTGAAATGACCACTTAGTTTATTTACAGGATATGCTTCCCCAGCCCATATTACAGTACTGGTACCAAAGTTCCGTTTGAGGCTACCAATAAGTCATTAAATGACCTTTTTAAAATTCAAATTAATAGCTAATATTATGTGAATATGTGCAACTTGACAGATAATAGTGAAGTAGTAACGTAGTTGTCTATGGCAAAGTAGAAAACTTGAGAGGCAGTGGTGCTTAAAGATGCAGTATTACACCATTAAAATAGTGCATTGTTCTGCCCTGTAAGGTAGGAGCAAAGATGCCATGAGAGAGAGACAGTGATATGTACTGTCCCATCTCCTCCACACAGGCTGTTACTTTTGAGCTTTAAATAAAGCCAGACTTCCCATGCTGGCAGAAGGGTTCAAACAGTGGGAGGGAAGGACGCAATGTGCAAAAATTTTATGAAGTAAAATAATTTAACAAGTATTAACAAAAATAATTATTTTAACAAAATTATTTATTAAGTATTAATATTAACAAAATAATTTATCATTCAATAGAAGTGAAAAATAGTTGAATTTTGAAATTCAGTTTCTCCACTACTCAGTGTGGAGTATCTTATCATAGGAAATTTGTTTTGAAAGATGTAATGCTTTGTGGAGAGATTTAATGTTTTATGGAAAGGAGTGTCAGGTTTGGTGAGTTTTAGCCTTGGCAAGTTTCATTACCCATCTTGAATTTTAGTTCTGGTTTGTAACTTTTCCCTTTTTTTCTTCCTTGAACATGTCTGTACACTTTGTTCTAAAACATCCAGGCATCTTGCAGTGGATGACTAATAGAAATCCACTGAGATTATTCTTTTCCTGTTACCCAAGCTTTTAGAGAATTTGGAATATTTCAAAATTAGTGTAGTGCATTGTTTTTAGTGTGTGTCACGAAGGATTGCAACACCTTTACATTGCAGGACACCTCGTATAAAAGACCCAAAGGGAATAGTTGCCTGGTGCTTGCCAGTGATTCTTGTCCAACAAAAGGATTCTTTCCTACACTTCATATAAACACTGTCTTTCTGCTGGTTCACATGCAGAAAGTGCCAGAAGTCTTAAATGTAAACAAGTTTTGCACAAATTTATATGATTTGGAGCAATACCCTTTATATGATTTGCAGCAATACCCTTTCTGTGTCAGTGGGGCCTGTACTTCTGATGTATGTGGGGATACAAAAGGTCCTTCTTCCCATGACTGTGCAAACAGACAATTTCTTGAAAGAAGGAACAAGAGTTTGTATTCCTACTGGCAGGTCTACAGTGACAGGGACACACAGATGTCAGGTCACTTTGGTAATATTTAGGGCTGGACAGATGGGAGCCATCTCTAGTCCAGCATGCATATAATTGCTGTGGTGGGTTGACCCTGACTGGACACCAGGTGCCCACCAAAGCAGCTCTGTCGCTGCCCTGCTCAGCCGGGCAGGGGAGAGAGAATGTAACGAAAGGTGGTGGGTCGAGACAAGGACAGGGAGAGATCACTCACCCATTACTGTCATGGGCAAAACAGACTCGGCTTGGGGAAAAAAAATTAATTTATTCCCAATCAAATCAGACTAGGGTAATGAGAACT
>NW_010520787.1:0-16892 GCF_000687285.1 Phaethon lepturus
CCGCCGGTGGTTCTCTCGAGCGGCGAGAGGGGAGCCCGGGCGCTGCCAGCGGCGTGCGCGCTGTATCCGGAAACGGAGCGTAAGCTGCAGACGTAAAAATCGGGTCACCGTCGCGTGACGTAACGTTGGCGAATTGCCACGTCCCTGCTGTCTCCTGCCCCCAAGCAGCCGTGTGTTACCGTAAGAACAGACGAAGGTGCTTCTTTTCTTGGGACGCGTTGAAATGTCAGGGTGGGGGGGACGGAGGGAAATGACAAAGGTTTTACAAGTGCGGATGCATCCCGGTAAAAAAAAATCCTGCTGCCTCTCGTTTGAAATGGGTGTGCGATTGTTCTCGTAACACTTCTGTGTCCGTTAACGCATCTGACTGGTGTGGGACCAGCACACCCCTCCGCTCGTGGCCAGGGAGAGCTCCGCTCCCCCGCACACACCGTGCCTCTGCTTACGTGTATCCGATTCCCACGCTGACACTTGAATACGGGCTCCCTGCCCGTCACAGGCTGTCCTGTGTGGACGTGAAGAGGATGACCGAAGAAGTGACCCTTTAATTTTCTTTTCGTATTGTTTAAAGAACACAGATCTGCATGCGCTGATCATTCAGCAAGTGTCTGAAAAAATAGGCAGAGAAGGGATGGACAGACATCAACCCCTCTCCTCCTACCAGGTTCGAATCGCTGTTGCTTTTTGTTCTTGGGAGATGTTGATTATAATTAGCAAACTTCTCTTGGCATTACAAGCCAATTGGCTTTACTGTTTTCCCAAGATTTGCTCACCAGCCTTTATTTTCGTACTCTGGCATGCCCAGAAATTGTGGTGATAGGTATTTAGCAGTTCTGTAGCTCTTTGTGTTTTCAACTCAATGTATGAACACTGAAAAATGAATCATCCCACACTTCTCAGAGGTAGTACAAAGGGCAGTCCTGACTACCCTCAGTAGAGCACACACCAGGGAGTTAGTCCTTGTCTGCACTGTCTCTATCAGTTTCTCTAAATACTCAGAGTGGATGTGCTTAATCTCTTGTTTATGTTTATTTAGCTGAAGTTGGGAACTTACTGATAAAAACTGAGCCAATCAGGTACAGTTTATAACCAATTTAAAATCAGCTGGTTCTGAAAGTAGTTAATCAGGCATTTTCCCCACATTTCCCAAGCTTTATCGTTCATTATCCCATTATCTTCTTTCCCATATCTCTCTGTTTTATTTTCTTTTTCTGTTTAAAAACAAATGGGGATCATAACATTTTAATTTCTGCCTTAGTACATTCTCTGCTAAAAAAGAATATCTTCTTTGCTTGTATTTTCTACTGCAGAATCTCTTAATTTAGGTATCAATCACTCTTGATTTTTTTCCAATCCATTTCACTGCCAGCTGAGTAGGTGGAAAATCTCTTTATCCTCTGCATGCATCACTGAACCTAGCAGACTGTCCCAGTGTGACTGAAAAGTATCATCATTCCCTTTCAGAGGTGGAAAAATTCCCTAATAGAAAAGTTAGATGAATTGCATAACTCCCCCCAGATAGCCAGAGCTTGGAATAAAACCTGAAGTTTTTGGCTGCAGTCTGTGTCTTTAGGTTCCTAGATCACAGACCAAGTTACTTCAAAGTTAAAATGAGTATGAAGCTACACTTCAAAACAATTTCTGTTCTTCTGCATCTGTTCTTCTGAGAGGTAACAGTAGATCTCTTAAGCTGGCAGGCAGTTGCACAGCTAGCTGCTGTACGGATCCCTCGCACGTTCCGGTCAGGTAGTACCACCCCCTAAATGCTGATGCTCCCCGGGGTTATTTGAGCTTTACACTCAATGGACTAGCTGCATAAACACATCTGTCTTTCTCCCAGCGCCTGAGCTTAGGACAAGAAGGCCGTCCATGGGCTGCACTACCTGTTCGAGTTTTGGGAGCAGCTTGTCCTCCCTTCGCCATCCCCTGCTTCGCCTGTGTGAGGTGGGACTGTTGGCTCCTTTCCTTGCAGCAGCTCTGCCAACTCACTTTGAAAAACCAATAACCTCTGTTACTAATTGGCGTGGAAAGACGTCGCTAAGCCGTGCCTCCTGCTGCGTTCCGAGGTGTCCAAGCTCACCCTCTGGCAAGGGGAAGCCTTTGTGGCCATGGATGTTTCTGAACATGCCTTCAGTTTTCTCTCTCCCGCTTTCCATGTGGCTGCTTAGAAACCTGGACCTGTTTTCTTATTACTTTTATCTCTGAATAGAAAATGAAAGTAAACTTTAAAAATTTTCCATTTTGTTGGCACGATTTGGGTGGCGTCCTTCCCCGGGCCGTGCTGTTCAGTGTAAGTTGCTTTTCGTTCCTCTCTATGGTAACGGGGAAGGTGCCTGGATGTGAGGAAAGGGAGTGGGTGGCAAACCACTGCGGATGGTGCCATCCAGCCTCCTCCACTGGAGTGGCTTTTCTTTCTGCATCTTCTCACCCCAGCAGCACTGCCTCCGCTCCTGCAGCCTCTGTGCTCCCTGAGTTGTCTCTGGGTTGTAGCTGAAACTGAAAAAAACCTACCTCTGCTGCATGTACAGAAGTTTTAATTTAGTGACAGAACAAACAACTATCTACCCAGCTCTCCACCGAACATGTGAGCCAGGCTGCGGCTGTCAAAGCAGTGACACTGCTGGTCCTGGTGAGGAAGGATCGTGTTGAAGGAGGCACTGTGGCGAAGGTATCAGGCAGGGGCTTTAACGCAATTTCTTCTGCAGCTTTATCCCCATTTCACCTTCTTGCCATGCTGTCTGGTGGTACTCCCTCTGCCAGATGCTCAGCTGTCTGATTGGGATGAAAAAGGTACTGGAGTCGCTGCTTCAGATCATTTCTTCATCAGATGATCACCTTTGGAAGTCACAGCAAAGGTCTTCTTCAAAAGGCTACAGCAACGTCGCTGCTTTTCTCGCTCACTGATGTGCTGAAAAGAGCAACATCAGTATCAGTGCTCACCAGACATTCAGAGCACAGCTGGAATGGTCCTGGAACACCAGGACCGGCAGTGTCATGGGTAATCAAGCAGTGTGGGGATCCAGAGAGGAAACCCACTGATTGGATAAATCTTCTTCATGCCAGGCTTTTGAAGATATGTTTTTTCTCAGTAAACGAGGGATTAATAGACCCACATCTACTATTAGTGATAACAGTGGGGAATTACTGCCTCGAAGGCAATGAACGCATACTACAAGCTTTTGGAATAGAATGTCAGTACAAAGCTCAATTGTTGGATGAAATGTGGTATATATCTCACAAATCTTTATGTTCAGACTTAAATTCCCCTCAAGGCAGCTGCTTTATTTCAGATGTATGAAATATTTGAATGTCTGAAGTTTGGTAATTTTTAATGGATGTCCAATCCTTAACAGCTTCCAGTTGCATAGTCTCAGAGAAAATTCCATTATCTGGTTACTTTAAAAAAACAGGTTATATAGCAGATACTACTTAACATCCTGTTTTAAAGTTGTTAATTCACTTGAGAGTAAAGTCATTTTATTGTGGCTGCTTATATGGTCATTTTGTTCTCTCTGAATTAAGATTTGTGTTGTATTTACAGTTTTTGCAAGCTTTTCTATGATTCACAACCCTTAAAGCTATTCTTTCTCCTCTACAGCTTCCTGAATTAATGGCTCATAATTTCCCTCTGTCCTCATTATATGGATGATATTAGCACACAAGTTTTAAATTACTTATTTTTTTCATGAGGTTTCTCATGCAATAGATGTGTGTTTAAAATTATTTTTCCTTTAAAAGAAAAGGCACTGATGTTCAGAAGAGGGTGGGAGATATACCAGGGCTGGTTTTGTCATTGCCAGAAAAGCTTTGATCCAATAGAAGCTATGGAAACCAAGACTTGGTAGAAAAAAAAAGTACATAGACATCTGCTAAAGAGCTATAGAAATATGATGACATTAAAACAAAAGTTAGAATGATCTACTTACCCACTAAGCCTATATTCACTGTGTGTATGCCTGTATTATAGCGTTGTGATAGCAACACTCTGAAGGAAAACACTTCCAGTCTTCATCTATGTTTTCAGATATTTCAAAAAAGTTATTAGCTGTTAAGCTGAAATTTATCACAATATTTCTCAATGCAAACAATCAAATTTTTGTGTTATTGTTAATATGGCACAGTTCCACTTAGCCAGTTCTGAATTATCCAAGTCTGAACCAAAGCAGTGTCTAGGGCTTTTAAGTACTAAAAATACTAGCAATGCTTTTTAAAGCTTGTATCACTCAGAAATGGATAAATTTAATAACTTTAGTCCAGCTGTGGACTGAGGTTTGTGTCTGCAATTTCTCTACACAGTTGTCCTGCTGAGCTGAGGATCAGCATGAATGATCAGCTCCTTCTCTTTGGAAAGATAAATGCCAATTTTCCCATTGATTCCTTTTCTTTTCCTTAAAAAGCCACGTGAAACCAAATGCCTCCTCCTCATCTTAACCCCGATTCTTTGGGACGCTTAATGCATTTCAGCCAACTTTCCCACTTCTTTCCTCCCTGTATTCTGCTATTTCTGTAGAGGTGTTGTGTCAGTTCAGCGTACCCTGGGGCATTTACCCCGTGTGGTCTGAATAACCAGCCTATGGCCTGGAGAGTAACAACCTTCTGGAGGGCAAGGATGGGCCTGGAGGTACCACGGGGCTGGCTGACTCCTTTCCAACGGCATGTGTGTCGTTGGCCATATAGCCAGGTGATGTACTGGGGGGAGTGGGGTGGCTCACAGGATTCCCTCGGAAGAGACTTTATGGATATAATTTTATGGATCATAACTTGTGTGTAGTTCTTCCATCCAAGTACAGAAAACTAAACAGGTTGGCTTGTGTGAATGGGGCACTCCTAACTTTTAGGAGGGATGTGTAGAAATTGTATTTTCTTTTTGCTAATTTATTTTTTAATTCTTCCACTCCTTTCCCCCTCTTCTCCCCAGGGCGTTTTCCAATTCAGCAAGAGTATGTACCTCCTTTAAGTTCATCTTTGAAAAAAGGTTCACTCTTCAAGCAATGCTTACTGTTTGGGATATAGCCCTTTCAGTATTTCAACTACTCTTCTTCGTGAATCTCAGTCTTTGGGACTCGTCCTGTGAAACATGAAGTTTTGCCTTTGCTCCCTGTATGTCGGCCCTCTTTTCCCCAGGAAAAGAATTCTAACACCACCACTGGCACCCTCCCCCTAAAAAGGCTACACTTTTTTCACCATTTCTGGGGATTTACTGTTCTTAGAGTTCTCTTTTTGTAAACAAACTCCCTTGTTCCATTTTCTCCTCTCCCTCTCCCCTCTCCGTCCCTTCCCTCTCTCCTCCTCTCTGCTCCTTTCCTCTCTTTTTCTTTTTTTCTTCTTCTTCCCTTTTCTTTTCCTCTACTGTTTGTCCACTTTCAGCATCTCCGCTTAGGGCTCAGCCATTCAAATGTCGGTCAATCTTCATAGTCTCCTGCCCCAGACATGGAGGCACCACTCCTCTCCCTTCTATTTGAGGAAAGTGAAATAAGTATGTAATAGAAGATATACAGATGACATAAAGATTCAGACAGTTCATAAAATCCAGCAGAAATTCAGAAGTTCTACAAAGATGTGTTCCCCAAATCCAGCCCAGGACAGTGGAAGTCACTGATGCTATTGCTGTGAATAACCGTCCAGTATGTACTGGCCCCAGCAAAAAATTCCTGTTATCATAAATACTAAATCAGGAAATGCAGCTCCTGAAGTGGCTTGATGCAGACGTTTCTTCAAACTGTAATCTTCATTGCTCTGTTCTGGATTTAATTTCCAGTCTGCTACCATGTCAGAGAGTTGCAGACTTGCATCATTGTTTTGTTTTATTTTATTAGTCTATGGTAAATCTTTTCCTGAAACGGGAAGCAAGTCCTGTGAAATAATCTTTCCTGCTTAAATCAGTCAGCATCTGTAATGTACATCCAGCTTATTGTGGATAAAGAGCAAATGTTGCATGCAATAAAAGGAATGTTTGGATGAAGAAGACTTGAAATAGCTGTAAAAAAGTCTTGGAAATTGTAAGGTATCATCTGTGATTTGCTAGTTTTCCACAAAACAACTGTGTGTGTTAGTGTTCTAAGTACCTTATTAAAACCATAGTTTATTTTGAGTTCTCCATTCCCAAAGTCCATCCTGATTATGTGTAATGGTACAATATAGATCTTATATTGCAGTATACATAACTCGTGGTGCAGTATACATACTCGTAGTAGCAGTTACGTGTGAGAAAGTTAAAAAAGGAGTACTCTTCCGTATGGGCAGATCCCTTTCTTTAGCCCATTGTCAAAGCAGCTGTGGAGGTGATAATACTTGCAAGTATTCTCAGTGTTGGAATTACCCATGAAAATCATCGGTGTAGTACTGCTACAATTATGAGATCTGCAATTTCCAAATCAACGCCACCTAAACATCCCCCAACCTCTAAAACTACATTTAGTAACCTTAAAGAAATTTGCATGGTTGTCTTTAAAAAGAGACAGGCATTAATACACATTACACTTGTGCTTAAAATCTCCAGATAGTTCCTTCTGTTATGTTTATATTTTCTTTCTAATTAAACCAAATACACAATTCTCAATAAAGATGCACGTTGTTATTGCTTCCCTTAAAAGATGGCACAATCACATTTGGCCTGGGATTTCAAGCATCCTGCCTTTACATCCTACGGAAACAGCAGCTTCTGGCTTCTAACAAATGATGTAGCATTGCATGGAATAGCTGTACAGATTTCCTTTCTTCCCTTTTCCACCCAGTTAGCTGGTTTCACTCTGGTTTTTGGCCCTATTAACTTGAAAAAGAATGTTTAAGAATATAAACCAGAAAATTGAGTGTATTAGGAGAACTCTTGCTTCCTTTCTTTCTTATCTCCAGTCTTTTACTATTTCTTAGGGTATCTGAAATTCTGTTTCTGTTCCTTATTTTTTATGAATGGAGAGCATTTAAAGCTATGTCATGATATTAACACATGCAGTTATTTTATTTGTGTAGTCTTATACCTTTGACCAGAATGATTCTTACGGAATCATTATAATTCGAATAAATGGTGTTTAGGAAAATGTTTGACAAATCTGCATGCAGTTTTAAGCTTTTAGATGTTTGCCAATGAAGCAAAAGCAAATATTTCAGTCACCGTACATTGATACCTGGCTAGAATATATGAGAATAAAACAAAGCAGCATGCAAACTCATGAGTATTTGTAATTAGTCTGCTGAGGTTGAGCAAATTGAGACAGAATCCACTGCACTCTCAGACCCTTCAGAGGAAATGTAATCAATAGGACATGATAACAGACATTTTCCTGCCACTGTGAGTCACTTCATGTCCTCTTTGATCGAAAGCACTGAATGAATTTTTTATGTGTGGTTTGCACATTGTCAGGAGTTAGGTCGGACTCATGAGAAAAGCTGTTGTATGCCTTTTGCTTCCCCTTAGTGAGTCGGAAGCGAGTCTGTAAAAACGTTGTAAGTTGCTACCTTGGAGACTTTCTGCAGAAAATGTGAATGTTTTTGTTATGTTAACGTATTTTGATGTACATTCGTAAGCACTGTATGCAAAGCAATTGCTTCTGTCACTGAAGTAACACTATTTACGTAATTTTGGTTCGCTGTCCTTAAACAAATGACACAGCTCAAACGCAGTCAGAATTTCAGCACAGTCTTACCTCAAGTTCTTTCAGACAAGTTAAAGAAAAACCCTAAGATATTAAGTTCACTTCCATTCAAATTGGATTTTCTAAATTTCAAAATAGTTGTGGTGAACATTGATAGCCGCTAATTTAGGATTCCTCTCTCTGCCTCCAAAACCTGTCATATAGTGGGACTCTTTTCTCCTCTCTCCACCTCCACCTCCACCTCCACTTCCACCTTCATCTCCATGTCCATGTCCATGTCCATGTCCATGTCCATGTCCATCTCCTTCTCCTTCTCCATCTCCATCTCTTACTAGTCAGGCATTTTCAGGTAGCTCAGAGGATTTTAGTGTCATTTTTATCTTGTGCTCCTCTGCTGATGTTTTTTGGAACTGGCCAGCATGTTTACTAGATGCTGGGAAGACAAAAGAGATGAAACTGTTCCTTAGGAAGACAAGGTAGCAGGTATTACTTGGTGAAGAAAAAACAGGAAGCTTAATTGTCTTTGAATTTTTTTTTCCTTGGTTTTGTGCATTAGTGCATCAAGATTTTGCACTGACCAGTTTAGAAATTTCAGGTCTGATGCTGTAGCAACAAAACAGCTTTCACCTATTTCCTAAGTGTTGTTAAACTGTCCAAAGAAGCCCACACGTATTTGGATGAACATGTAAATGCAGGCTTCTACTCTGATATTTTGGGTGGTGTCCAAGCGTGACCCCTAGGCTGTACAAAGGCAGGAGAGCTGTGCAGTGCGGTGGAGGTGGGCTGTGGATGCTTGTTCTGGATCGTTGTGTGAGGTTGCTATAAATTGCGAAGCTCAGAGAAGTTATAGGAAAATGACTCCCGCTCTGTTGTGTAGTGAAAAGTAGTACATAAAGTAGTAAATGGAGTTGTAGGAAGATGCAGCAACTGGAAATTTCATCTAGATAAAACTATTCTAGAAACTAAATGTGGTAGAAAATAACAAGGCAGTAGAAGATTTGCTATCATTTGAAATCAAGACTGGGTGCCTTTCTAAGCTATAAACTGTAATTCCACCACAAATTATTTGTTCAATACAAGAATTATTGCGTGTCCTACCTTATGCAGGAAGTTGGAATTACTACTTTCCTTCCTGGCCTTGGAAATTATGAGGCAAATTCTGGACTGAAATCATCTCCTAAAACATCAGTACATGCGGGATCTGAACTGACAAATATATTTTTACAAAGAGAAATGTTCCAGATCACTTTTAGTGGAGGCAAAGTTCACAGACCTAACAGGTCTGTAATTACTGTGTTCAATAATGCTGTATATGAGACTTTTTTTTTGTTGGTTTATGTAACCATTTTTGTTCATATTTAATACCATGACTAATTACTAACCAATTCTTATACTTAATAAATGTAATAATTAAATAATGCATGCTGGAGAAGTTTTAGCAATGTACATAATGCAGTAACAAAGCATAGTACTTTAGCAGCTCCTTCAGTTAAATATCTGTGGGTGCAAAAGGAATTGCTTTTTCTGTTTTCAATTAAAATTGAAATTGTGATTCTGATTTTCAGTGCTAGAATGATATAAAAAGGTATGGGTTTTTTTAAGAGTCACAGCTTACAGCTTTGTCAGGGGGTCGCAAAAGATGAAAGTGCATCTGCCAGAAGGATGATTCACAGATTCAGTAGCAAGCTTTACTGGGAAAACAAGCTTACAGAGTAGAAACTGAACAAAAAGATTCATTCACCTTTATTTTAAGAACTGGTTTTCACTGTGTTATTTCAGAGCATTCCTCAGTCAGACATTCAAGTTCCTCTTCTCCTTTTATAATTTCTCATTTTTTCCAAATGATTTCTACTATACCTTTTTTTTAAAGAAAATGCATTTTTCAGAATACTGATGAGGACTTTGAAAAACACAATTTTTACTTCTTTGCAAGAATAGAAAGATTAATCTATTACATCTTGCAAACATCCAGTTATTGTTGACATTATATGCAGTCTTTTGAAAAGCAAGGTATTTCCATTAGTAAATGGTCACTCAGTATTTTCAGTTCTCTTCTTTATCCAGACTTGCATATGCTTCTCTTGTTTGGCATCTGGTTTCCCCCACTTAGGATTCCTTCTGACTTTACTGATGGTATACATGTATGTTATCTGAGACAAAGTCACCTGAGATCAGAGTTGAGCACAAATATAGATGATCGTTACCAATACTGAATGTAAAGACATCTTTGTGGAATTAAGTGTGCAGAACTGAATAAATACCCTAATACATGTTGCTTACTGTAAACACTTATACATTTTATGGCAGTCATTCCTGTGTATTTAAAAGCTTTGAATATGAGAAGATGACTCTATGTATCTGAAAAATGTTCCGCGCCAACAGTTCTTATTGAAGATAATGATGAAACATAAATATTGAATGAGTAGCAACTTGTAGCCTTATTGGAGGCCAGAACAGACAGAACGAGCATTCCTAAGATGTCAGTGTATTTTGAATTTGATAGACGGGGAATGTTGTGTTGAGTACCTTTGTGACTACCAAGTCCCAAAAACCAAGGAGAATTCAGAAATTAGGAGCAGTTCCTCTAGATTCGTGATCTATGAGACAAAGTGAAATGGGTTAAATAAATACATTTGTGGTCAGGTGGCAACTAAGAGGGAAGAAATACATTGTAACTTACGTATATTTGGTGAATGCAGGACCAGAAGGATGCAGAATTAAGTCCAATAGTATAATGTATGGATAATTGGAAGCAAGCAAATAAAAACAAGAGAATGAGAATTTAACTGAAACATAATAAAATTTCCTAACTGGTAGGATTATACAGAATGTTTTTTTCAGTGGAGATAAAAGTAAAACACAAGTTTTTGAGAATTTATAATTATAGTATATTATAAAACATACTATAAGAATGGAATATGTGATATGAAGATCATGTCTGCTTGGCAGGAAGGTCCAAGGACCTTCAGGAACCTTATAGAATCATAGAATCATTTAGATTGGAAAAGACCTTTAAGATCATCAAGTCCAACCATTAACCTAGCAGTGCCAAGTCCGCCACTAAACCATGTTCCTAAGCACCACATCTACATGTCTTCTAAATACCTCCAGGGATGGTGACTGAACCAGTTCCCTGGGCAGCCTGTTCCAATGCTTGACAACCCTTTCGGTGAAGAAGATTTTCCTAATATCCAGTCTAAACCTCCCCTGGCGCAACTTGAGGCCATTTCCTCTTGCCCTAACACTTGTTACTTGGGAGAAGAGACCAACACCCACCTCACCACAACCCCCTTTCAGGTAGTTGTAGAGAGCGATAAGGTCTCCCCTCAGCCTCCTCTTCTCCAGACTGAACAACCCCAGGTCCCTCAACAGCTCCTCATAAGACTTGTGCTCCAGACCCCTCACCAACTTCATTTCCCCTCTCTGGACACACTCCAGCACCTCAACGTCCTTCTTCTAGTGAGGGGCCCAAAACTGAAGACAGGATTCAAGATGCGGCCTCACCAGTGCCGAGTACAGGGGCACAATCACTTCCCTACTGCTGCTGGCCACACTGGTGCTGATGTAGGCCAGGACGCTGTTGGCCTTCTTGGCCACGTGGGCAGAGTTTCCCTCATTTCTGTAATATTCATCATTCACTGTCAATGGAAAGACTTCTTACTTCAATAAGAATTGGATTTCACTCTGGTTCTGATTTGTTTATGAAACAGAAATAGGGTGATTCGTACTGTGCTTCCATAGAAAAGCTTAAAATGAACCAAAGATGGAAAGATGTGTTGTGAAACAGAGGTAGAAGATGAAACTAATAGGAACTCAACAACCCTGATCATTGATGGGCAAAAATTGCAAGTCATTTGGCAGACAGGGAAGTAGACAAAACAAGATGTGCCCCTGCGCTGACAGAGACATGAACAGAATACGATCCAGCATGTATTTCAGTCAGATGGAGTCAAACGGTAACACCAGCTCTAAATGTGCTTGCATGCTACGGAAGTTTGAATCTGGGTCAACTCCAAACACAGCTCTGTCAGCTCCTTTAAGTTACAACAATTTATTTTGTATGCAGGATCTTTTTTTTTTTTTTTTTTCCTTTTCCAACCTTGGATCCACCCAAAAGCTCTGAGAAATCTTAAAGTTTATAGCCTTTGGCTCATGTTGACAATTGGAATGAGAAGTGAGTGCTGATGAATTGTTTAATAAAATGCTGTAGAGCTTTAGTTCTGGCAGTTAATGGTATTATACCCATGCCACAAACTCCCAGGTATAACCTCTCCTTTTTTATATTCGTTTCACTTCACAGCATCCAAAGGGCAGATTTCAGGCAGCACATCTCTGTTGAATATCATTCTTTGTGTTCATTCCATGTTGGATCTTACTAGGTAAAGGAAGAAGTAATCTTTTAGACATTTATTGTTTATGATTAAAACCCTCAGCAGAAAAACTTTTGCTTTAGTCTTTCAGAGTAACAATAGTTTTGGATTTTTTTTGTTCTATCAAAAAGTAGTTCTCCTTAAACATATCTTAGAATCAAATCTATTTCTCGTAAAAATTGAAAACTCTTATACACATTGTAGAAGAAAAAGCTTTGTCAATAGAACAAAACTGTTTATAGTGAATCCTGACATATGCTACTGGTAACTCTATGCCCTAGCTTTGGAACTTGGCAAAATATTTTACAGTGAAAGAATCAGATTAATTATGATTTCCTACTTGTTTTGTTTCAGCATCTAGCACATCTTGTCTTAAATTTAAAATGTTGGGGACTTTTTTTTCTATTCTGAAGTGTTTTTTCCAACATAAGTTTCTTCCTTGATAGAAATATTGTGAGATCCCATTTTTTTCAGAAATAGTCAAATATCTCATGTCATTGATATTAATACTGTGACTACATTAACACTAATTATGGAATTATTTTGTCTTCTTTTTTTTTCTCAACGATTTGATCATCCAAAACAATTGCCTTTCTGAATGTTTTCCTTTTCTATTCACAACAGCTGTGAATTCAGTCGAGCTCTGTATGTTTATAAGTATTTGCATAATTAGATAGCAATTTATTAATAGTATTAGGTTTAAAAAAAAAAATCAGTAATCTGTTCAATGTGCCGAGGAGAGGTACTTTACAGCTCTGTCCTGGCAGAGTGAGTGGAATGGTGTTGTATGTCAGTTCACTAAATCACTCTGAAATGTCATGTTGCTGTGATTCGCCAAATGGGCTTGCAGCCAGATTTTCTCTCCCCTTTTTCTGTAGTGCTGGGCCTACAGGGTGCAGCTCATTTAAAGTTTTCACACTGGACATGGTAGATGTAATAATATCATACCCCCATTTTTTATGTTGAAACCCAAGTGCAAAAAACATTCGTTTTTACTAAATATGTGGAATGAAAATATTCACTGCGTTTTAGATGAGATGGCAAACGCTGGTTTTGAACAGAGCAATTATTATTATAGGTAAGCAAAAATTACTGAAAAAAAATATTTTTAAACGTTGTAAGATTTGGTGTTTATTCTCTAACTTGGTTCATTTTTTTTTTTTATATCCACAGGTTGTTCGGTGTCACTTCTCTTACTCAGACAAACTGCTCAAGCACTTGGATGATCATCAAAAATCAAGAGTTACATTGGTATCACCACGCTAATCCAGTCTTACTGCTGGTGATGTACTACACCCTCGCAACTCTTATCCGTCTCTGGCTACAAGAGCCCATTGTAAGGGTAACTTCCTTCTCTTTCTTAGCACTAACGACTAATGTGTTAGACTGGCCAATGCAGATACAGAGGTACTTGCTAACAGAGGTGCAAACATTCAGGAAAGTTAAGGAAAATAGTCAGCAAGTGCAAGCTGGTACCCGGAATTCAGTCTTTCTGGTAAGTGTCTTCAAGAGTCTGATCTTGCAGGGGTTACATGGATATTCTTCTTAAAATCAGCAGGACTAATTATGTAAGGAATGCAATGGCAGAGCATTAATGCTTACTCTGCTTTAGAAAGCCAGTATTGATATGAAGGCAAACACCCAGGGCTTGTCTAGCAGAACTGAAGTAGGATACAGACTGGCACACGATAATGTAAGACAAGGCAGAGATTTGCAACTTTATCACAGTTAGAGAAAAATTTTCTTAAAAGTTCCTCCTAAATCTGTGTGCCTGAGTGAAAATGCCAGCTTTCCTTTAAGAGCAAGACAATAAAGAAACAAAAAAGCAAGTTTTTACATCTTCTGGTTTCAGAGGAAAAAGGGAATATAAGAACCCAAAGGTATCTTAAAAGCTTAGAAACTGGAAATATAAAAAAGATGATCCTAAACGTTATTTATTTTAATCTCTTGATCCTCTGAGGCTTGACATGAGTTTTATGAGTTCAGATTTAGCAGTGCTGTAAACCACAATGAAAATACTCATGACTGAGCTGTGAATTAGTGGAGTTCGTAGTAGCAAGTAAAAATGTTGAAGGTTTTCTTACTTAAGGGTGTTTCTTCATATAATGGATAATGTAACAGTTTAACATTTAAAAAGGCAGACAAAATACATCACCTTTGAACTGAGGTGTCTGATATTTGGGGCTTACATATATTGGGCTTCATAATAAAAGGTGAATGATGCCAGAACTGTCAGCTTGAGTTACTAAAAAAGCATGTCTTAAGTTTCCAGAAATCTTAAGACTAGCTTTTCTAAAGTCACAAGATCGTGGTCCAGTGCCCTCTGGCATTGGGTTCTTTTAGGGGTTTTTTCCTATTATTTTTTTCTGCAGCTGCAGCAGCTGGAAAATTGCTTTTTTTCTTTCCGTAAGTGAAAACTGAGATATCCAGATAATAATACAATTTTAGCATTGGGGCTGTAACTGAAACTTCACATCTCACAAACTGCGTAGTAAAATCATGAGAACTACTCACAGAGGAGTAACCACATGTGAAATGCAGTCAGTGGGAGCTGTGTGAGCTCAGCATCTCTGGGAATTAATTTCCAGTACCCGGGTTGTTTTCATCCAACTTTCACCATCTTAAAGTTTGGTGCTGGGTCTAAGTTAGTTGCTGTGCGTTTTCAGTGGAGAGAAACTGAGAGAGACTCCTGTCTCAGGATAGAGTGAATCCTGCAAGTTCCTCCAGGGACTAGAGAGGAACTGGAGTGGACTTGCCTGCACTCCTTTCTTTTAGACTGCTTGTTTTGTCTGAGATGGGTATTCCCATAAGACACTGAAATGAGTCTCTGAGAACTGGAAACAAGTCAAATTAGAGATGCTTTCTAAACAAGGGAGGTAGAACGAGTAAGTATTAAAAGAGATTAATTTAAGAAAAGTTGATGCCTCTCAAATCCATGGCTACATGAGAGGCAATACAATGTCTTGGCCCTCCCATGGGAACCTCAGCTGCCAGGTGAATGGTGCTTCCCTCCAAAGACAAATGGACATTTAAAAAAGAGAGCATTGTAAAGAAAATGATAACTATGCATTAATGCTTATTTTTGATGCACAGGATGTGGTCATGCAAGTATTTGTCATTAGAAAGAGATGCTGAGATTTGCAAAATTTAGCACATTTTACACACTTTCTCCTTATGGCTTTTTTTTGTCTATATGCATTTTGTTTTTCCCTTAGTGGTGCCATAGATCAGGAATTATTCTTTCTCTTACTAGCTTTATCCTGGTAGACTTAAATATCAATATCCTGTTCTCAAATATTTAAATCCAGAAATAATTGTATTCCAAGTTTCATTGAAATGTTTTTTGACTTGTGAATTTGTGGTACATTTGATTCATTATGGAACTAAGTATATAACCTGCCTTTGCAATCCCCAGTGATTTCAAAGTTACACTGTATTTAGGATCTCACCACTATCCTACCTGTAGTTAGATGGATGTCAAAGACAATATGGTATGTCCTCTTTGGTGTAAAGTAGTTTTTATTTGCATACTGCTGTCACGTACAGTAAAAAGTGGCCCATCTTAGAAATTTTATTCAAAATAATCTCTCGAACAAAACCTGTTTTGAACAAAATGTATATGATAAATTATGCATAAGGAAATATTTATTCAGTCTAAAAAGATGTACATAAGCTAAATGTAATACTGGCATAACAGGTTCTAAAAACAAAGTAAGAAAAGTTGACCCGGTGTTTTTTTGCTTCTTGTGTGAATTGCATCTTGGGGTCCTCCTGTGGATAGAATTCTTGCTGGATTGCAGCAGGAGTTGTCTCTGAGACAAATGCTCTTGAAACTGTCTCTGAATACCGCAGCTGATGAACAATTTTACAAGAACAATGCCCACTTCAAATCTTGAGTTTCAGGGTGAAGTTTTTTGTGTGTGCGCCACATTCTGTCAAAGTACGGCAGGTATGAGAGTTCAGTGTATGATCTCTGTGTAGGATTCCGTGTGGATCTTACTCATGCAAAACGTCCTTGGTGGCCTGTGGAAGTTTTGCTTTTCTTGTGCCTGCTGTTTTGGGTCCTGATTTGTTCTGAGTCTTGTGAAATTCTACCTCTGCAAATAAGAAGAGGCAGTCTGCCTCTGGAGATTTCAGCTCATAGTTGTAACTGCTAGTACTAAATATATGAATAGGGCCCATTCATTCTGTCCAGTGAGTGGTGAGGAATAGTACAGAAGTCAACAGAGTTACAGCAATTTAATGTAGAGTCCTCTTAAAGAATTTTTAGAATTGTTTGAATTAAGAGGCATTTGAGACTTTCTCATGTAGTGGAAGAACTGGAAGAATTAGACAAGTTGAAGGACTCTCACAAGTTATAAACGTATGACTAGTACTGTGTTTTCTGACTTTTCTTCTTCTTCTGAGAAAGAGAAAACAAATTTCCCGCCCTTCCCCATGGTCTCATAGGCTAAAAATATGTTATAGGTCTTTTGGTATTGTTTTGGTCACCCAACTAAATGCTGTTGATAAACAGTTCTTATAATCCACATTTATTTTAAAGTTTCAAATGGCAGTGACAAGTATTTTAAGTACAGAATCAGTTTATTTCATATTACAGTTTGGCTAGGAATGCCCTTTTACAATCAAATATAAATACACAGTTATATGTGATATGTGCTACCACTGCTTCTGAGAAGTAAAATAATCAATAACCATTGTTTATCTAAGTCAAGATTTAAAAAATAGGACCTTACCATTATGATTGGAATGGAGGGAGTTTCAAAACCAGCTAGGATGTTTGGACGGCCTTTTTCTATGGGTAGTTTTGTAAACCTCTGCCTAGCACTTTGATTTATTCTTATCCTATTGCATCAGCTGATTTTGCATAAGCAATGAGAACACATATGACCATATGACATTTTCTCCTGGAGAAACTGGCAGCTCGTGG